>NC_050577.1:302134504-302409504 GCF_011100635.1 Trichosurus vulpecula | reverse complement strand
AAAAGACCAGAACTGAATAGAAAATTTGACTTTCAAACATAAGAATCAAGAGAAGCATGAAAAGGTAATCAAGAAAAAGAACAAGAAAAAGAAATTGCAAGGAACTTACTAAAGTTGAACTGTTTTGTTGACATTCCTACATGAAAGATGACGAGTATGATTCATGAGACCTCAGTATTAGGGTAGCTGAAGGGAATATGCATACATATATGTTTATGTATATATATGGGTGAATGTGTAGGTATGTATATATCTATGTGTGTATATATATATATATATATATATATATATATATATATATATATATATATATATATACAGAGAGAGAGAGAGAGACAGAGAGAGAGAGAGAGAGAGAGAGAGAGAGAGAGAGGGAGAGAGAGAGAGAGAGAGAGGACACAGGGTGAGTTGAAGATGAAGGGAAGATATCTAAAAGAAATAAAATCAAATTAAGGGATGAGAGAGGAACATACTGAGAGAGGGAGATAAGGAGAGATAGAATGGGGTGGATTATCTCGCATAAAGGAGGCAAGAGCAAGCAGTTCTGTGGGAGGAGGGGAGAGGGCGGATGAGGGGGGGAATGAGTGAACATTGCTCTCATCAGATTTGGCCTAAGGAGGGAATACCATACATACCCAATTGGGAATCTTACCCCACAGGAAAGAAAAGGGAAGAAGATAAAAATAAATGGGGGGGATGATGGAGGGGAGGGCTGATGGAGGTGGAGGTAGTCAAAAACAAATACTTTGGAAAGGGGACAGGGTCAAGGGAGAAAATTCAATAAAGGGTGATGGGTTGGGAAGGAGCAAAATATAGTTAGTCTTTCACAACATGAGTATTGTGGAAGGGTTATACATAATGATACACATGTGGCCTATGTTGAATTGCTTGACTTCTTAGGAAGGGTGGGTGGGAAGGGAAGAGGGGAGAGAATTTGGAACTCAAAGTTTTAAAAACAGATGTTCAAAAACAAACAAAAATGTTTTTGCATGCAACTAGAAAATAAGATACACAGACAATGGGGTGTAGAAATTTATCTTGCCCTACAAGAAAGGAAGGGAAAAGGGGATGGGAGGGGAGTGGGGTGACAGAGGGGAGCGCTGACTGGGGAACAGGGCAACAAGAATATACTCCATCTTGGAGTGGGTGGAAGGGTAGAAATGGGGAGAAAATTTGTAATTCAAACTATTGTGAAAATCAATGCTGAAAACTAAACATGTTAAATAAATTAAAAAAATAAAAAGAGATAAGAAACAAAAATGAAAAGGATATATTTATACGTAAACATCTCTAGCAAAATTTGTAAAATTGCAAATTCCCCATCAATTGGGGAATGGCTTGTCATTTCTTATAGCACGATGGTATTCCTTCACAATCATTGATCCCAACTTGTTCAGCCAACACTCTGGCTGCTCTCCGGGAGGGTGGAATGAGTTAACACCTCCTTAATCCCTCAAGTACCTACTTATGTGTTAAGTACCTAGTTCCTCCCAGGTCCTGTATATAAACCCCTTCGCCTGCCCCCAGAGACCCATACCTTCACAGGACCTGCTACCAGACAGACCTGGAGAATTGTGTTCTCCTCATCTCCCTTCCTCTGGAGGACATTGCCAGAGACTCGAAATTTTCTGGAAAGAGTAGGCTTGGGCTTCACAGCACCAGTTACCAAACAGAAGGTGAAGAGTGGTTTGGAACCATGAAACCAAACCAAACCAAACAGCTTCTGCAACCCAAGCAGCTTGTCCTGAAGATTGTGGAATCAGCTGAGAAGCTTGACACCATCCTTGCAAGAGAGACAGCCACCCGAGAAGCTTTCCAGTCTGAGGGTATGGCTCTAAGGACCCAAATTGAAGACCTCGCCATTCAACTGATCCTCCTGAGCCCAAGAGATCACGCTATGGAGGCAGAAGACTTGCTGTGGAGAAAAGCTTATTCTGACATCCAAAAGCTCAGGAAGACCAAGAGAGCCCTGATGGCTATCTGTATCCCGGAAGGGGCTTACCGGGGTCACTTGAAAAAGGGAATCCGTGTCTATCATCGCATTTTCTTTTCTGTGCAAGCATCTTTTCAGCTGAAGTTAGATAACTACCTAGATTGGACTCCCAGCTCCCCTGTGAGTCATGATAGGAAGGCAGACTCTCCTTCCGTGGAAGAAATGGACTGGGCTCGCAAGTTCTGTCATCGTTGTCTGCTGCGCATTGGAAACTTGTACCACTATCTGACGGAGTTCATGGATTCCTACGCAGAGAGGCAAGCCGAAAAATACTACTACAAAGCGCTGGCACTGATTCCTGAGATGGGGCTGCCCTTCATCCACCTGGCAACGCTGTCTGGCGCTAAGTATTCTTATGTCGAGGCGGCATATTTTATCAGTGTTGTGTCTACTCAAAAGTACCCCACGTTGGAGCATCCTTGGGTCTTGAGCAACTATATCTCAAAATTGGGAAGCTATACAGACACCTGTCAGGCAGCCTGACAGGGAAACTAGCTCTCGAGAAGAAGCAATGTGAAGACGTGAAGAGGCTGCTGGTGGGCTTCTTGTATCTTCAGAGCCTGCTGAAGCCGAGTGGCAGAAAAGACCTTTGGCTGGAGAGACTGTGTGAGGTTGTCCTGGAGGACTTTCAGCTCTGTCTGTCCTACCTGTCAGCGGAAGACAGCCAGAGGTGGGCCAGCGGACTGGGAGGGGAGCAGAAGCCTGGCTCCCTCTTGCCAAACCAACTCCTCTTTCAAATGGTCGTCCTTTGCCTCTTGACTGTGCACGGCTTAAAGATGGCCAACGTGGAACTCAGCCAGATGGCCACCACCTTCACCCTGGCTTTCTTCTCCCATATTGTTCGCTTAGTGAGTGGGCGCATCCAGGCAGGACTTCGGAGCAAGCTGGTTCCAGGGAGGGATGAGACCCACGAGCCAAAGACCAAAAAGCCCTGGCCGGAAGACCAGGAGCTAGAACCAGAGCTTCCCACTCCCAGCCCTGACTCAGGCCAGAGCAGGTCGTCAGGGAGTAGCCAGAAGCCCCCTTTCTCCACTCTGCCTCATCGCCCCGAAGATTCATGTGAGGAGAGCGACCCAAAGGAAGTCTCCAATTTCGATGTGACCTGTGACTCCTACGATGTCTTGGACGACAGTGATGATTGGGGGGACATTTCTTTCTGTTCCCTCCCTGACTCAGATGGCAGCTTGAGCGACGTGCTCTCAGAAGCAACGAGAGATGAGAGATCGGCCAGGGAAGAGGAGGTTTCTGGCAGCGGGACTCATCCCAATCTCCAGACCCTGCAAGAGAGGCTAGAGGTTGTCTCTGGGGAAGGACTGCTCCCCACCGTCAAAGTCATCCTGCAGTGGCTAGGCACTGATCCCGCCCTCACAGTCCTCAGCATGCACACTTGCCCAGGTCTGTGGAGTGACCTGCTCGTGGTGCTGAACCACATGCCCAGGGCAGAGGAACTTGGAAATCCCAACCTTGGCTTGGCCCCTTGGCTCCAGGAATTGCTACCACATTTTGAGCAGCCAGCCCCTCCCATCTCCAGGCCTCTCCCAGAGGATGTGATTCTGCACACCCTCTTGCCCCTCCGGGCTGTCCACAGGAGGCTAGACTTTGAACTCGACATGCCTCCTGCTTTCTCCAGGGAAGAGGCTGCCCTCCGTGCCTGCCTCCTTCGCACATTTGGTCACTTTGCCGCCCAACTGCCTAAGAGCCGAATTCTGTTTGATGCCAGACTGGGCCTCTTCATCAAGATGATCGAGGAGGGCAAGACTCCTTCACAGCAGACTCGGGAGGAAGGGACAGAAGGCTGCATCAAGGAAGACAAGGTTCAGCAGCTGCTGCAAAAGGAATTGGAATTAATGGAGAGAAACCTCCAGCTGCTCCAGGCTCAGACGGCACTTTCCCCCTACCTTATCGTAGACAGTCTGGCCCTCTGCCAATACCTTTCTCTCATAAGGGAGATGGCCCAGAGTGGCAGGTTCATCATCATCATCCCCAGGGTTGTGATTGATGAGTTAGACAGAATGAAGGGGGAACCCCCTGCCCGCTATGCCCTGAGGTTCTTAGAAGATGAACTGAAGAAAAGGAACAGGTGCTTGCGGTGCCAGGTACAAGTGGGGGGCAAGTTTATGAGAGCAGTGACGGGAGGAGAAGACGCACCAGCCTGGAACCTCTATGGGATTCTCTTTGGTTATGAAGACTTGGTGCACGTTGCTGCGACTGAAACTGAAGACGTCAAAGGCATGGTGACCATCCTCACTGCCCTTAACTTGGTCAATCCCAGGGCTTTCTCATGCCCCCTGAAATTGGCTTTTTTGGCTGCTCACGGTGCAGGAGTAGCCATTAAGCATGTCCTGGCATTCTATAGTCAGTGGAAGGCACTTACCTGAAATAGATGTCTCTTTTTCCCCTTAGGCATCAATATTTTGTTCAACTGAAACTCTCCTTGTTGTGAAAGAAAACACAAACCCCCCAAACCCAAGACAAATAAAGAGTATTTTTAAAGTACGCTTTGCAGTTATAATGGAAGGGAAGAGGGCGTGGGCGGGGGGGGGGGGAAGGGAAAGGGAATGAGTGAATCTTGCTCTCATAGGATTTGACTTAAGGAGGGAATAACATACACACTCAATTGGGTATCTTACCCTACGGGAAAGTAGGGGGAAAGGGGACAAGAGGGAGGGGATGATAGAAGGGAGGGCAGATTGGGGGAGGAGGTAGTCAAAAGCAAATATTTTTGAAAAAGGACAGGGTCAAGGGAGAAAAGTGAATAAAGGAGGACAGGATAGGCTGGAGGGAAATATAGTTAGTCTTTCACAACATGACTTTTATGGAAGTGTTTTGCATAATGATACATGTGTGGCCTATGTTGTGTTGCTTGCCTTCTCAAGGAGGGTGGGTGGGGAGGGAAGAAGGGAGAGAATTTGGAACTCGAATTTCCAATACAAATGTCTTTTTTTTAAGTTGTTTTTACATAAAGCTGGGAAATAAGATATACAGGCAATGGAGCATAGAAATCTATCATGCCCTACAAGAAAGTAAGGGGAAAGGAGGGGATAAGGGGGAGGTGGAGGGGGGTGATGGAAGGGCAGGCAGACTGGGGAAAAGGGCAATCAGAACTTATGCCATCTTGGCTGGGAGGGAGGGTAGAAATGGGGAAAAAATTTGTAACTCAAAATCTTGTGGAAGTCAATGTTGAAAGCTAATAATATTAAATGTTTTTAAAGAGAAGGTCAATAAAAATAACGTCTGCTTTGATCTGCATTTAGACTGCATCCATTCTTTCTCTGGAGGTGGTTACCATCTCTCCACATGAGTCTTTTGGAATTATCTCGGATCATTTTATTGCTGAGAAGAGCTAAGCCATTCACCGTTGATCAGTGTGCCATATTGCTGTTTACTGTGTCCAATGTTCTCCTGGTTCTGCTCACTTCACTTTGCATCAGTTCACACAAGTCTTCCCAGATTTTTCTGAAATCATCCTGTTTGTCATGTCTTAGGGCACCATGGCCTTCCATCACAATCACACACCACACCTTGTTCAGCCATTCCCCAGTGGATGGACTTCTCCCTTTCCAGTTCTTTGCCACCACAGAAGAGCTGCTATAAATGTTTCTGTACAAACAGATCCTGTTCCATTGCCTTTTTTAAAAATCTCTTTGTGGTGCAGACCTAGTGGGTATTGCTGGATCAAAGGGTATGCACAGTTTTATAGCCCTTTGGGCTTAGCTGTTTTCCAGAATGGTTGGATCAGTTCACAGCTCCACCAACAGGCAGTGTGCTAAGCACTGGGGATTCCAAAATGGGGCGAAAGGCAGTCTCTGTCCCCAGGAGCTTCAAGTGTAATAAGGGAGACAGCATTCAAACTAATCTATGCACAGCAAGCTATAAACCAGTGAAACAGGAACTAATTATGAGAGAGAAAGTACTGGAATTAGGGCAGGTTGGGGAAGGCTTCCTGTAGAAGATGGGATTTTAGTTGGAACTCAAAGGAAGCCAGGAAGGTTAGTAACTTTTTATTCATTGCCTCATTCGAACCCTCACCATGAGATAGGTGTAAATATTACACCCATTTTGACAGATGGGGAAACTGAGGCCCAGAGAGAGTGAGTGACATGGCCATTGCCTCATAGTCTCAAATCCAGGATTTGAACTCAAGTTCTCACTCCAAGTCCACCACACTGTGTCGTGTGTGTGTGCCTGCCCCAAATGGGGTCCGGAAGAATGGGACAACACTGAAATGGCTAAACAACAACAACTTGTGCACACCTGGGAGACCCGAGTTCAAATCCTAGCTGGCAACCAGTCAGTCAACAAGTATTTCTTGAGCACCTACCAGTATTTCCCCATGTATAAGATGCACCTTAATTTTGGGGCCCAAAATTTGAAAAGAAAAATGTATTACAGGAAGTTATTGAACTCTGGTTTTATTCATCTGCTCATAGCTTTCAGACATCTTTTGGGCAAGTCTGCTGCATGTACGCATGCTTAGTCCACTCTGTTTCATGAAGCTGAAGCACCAATTGTGTCCTCCTTTGAAATCAGTAATTTCTTTTTCCATCAGCAGTTCTTCTTGCCTCATGCTGAGCCACCTTTGTGGACACAGGAATTCCAACTGCCCTTTGCTCTTCAATCCATATCTTCAATGCCCTCTCTAAATCAGGCCATTTTGCCGATTTGCCTCTCATGACCTTCTTCTGCCCTGGAGTTTTCAGTAGGGTTTCTTCTTCCCATAGCCAGTCTCGGATTGTTTTCTCAGTTGGAGGAGGACCAAACTTACACTCAGCAGCATGATTTCCATTCACTTTTGCAGACTGGATCGCTTTAAATTGAATTCAGCACTGTATGAAAATCTTTTCTGAACCATTTCTGGGCAGAGCATGGCAAAATGTAACCTAACATACCGGTAACAAATGCAAAACGATGAGTGCAAAGACAACAAGCTCAGAAAAAGTGGGAAATGCAAGTAAAAAAAATCTACAACCACTGTATAAATTTTTTGGAAAAGGGTGTGTCTTCTACCTGGGGAAATGTGGTACTTATTTCTTAAGCCCCTAATTACTTATCAAGTACCTACTTAAAGGACTTTTCCCCCAACGAGGTGAGGAGAAAGTATTTGACCAGCAGGGGAGAACAGCCAGCATCTAGCATGATCATTGCTGTTTGATCAAGGGCAAATCTATGCTTGACTCTGGGCTTTTTAATATGCATAATAAGGGGGTTAGATGTGATGATCTCTTTCCCGCTCTCACCCTTATGGTCCTATTATGTCCACACGTGCTCAGTTTTGAGTAAAGCACCCCGGTCGTCCCCCTCTCCCATAGGCAAATAGGTAAGAAAATGGGTTTCTTCTCCATTCTCCTCCACTGGCCCCCAAGCCAACCATTTCTCACCATGACCATATGGTTGATGAAGAGATGGAATCCCCCATGATGTGCATATTCCATAATCAGCTAAGTGTCTTTCCCAGGATTGAAGTCCTGATTTAACATCTGAGCCAAGAGGCTCTGGGCTCGCCATTATCTCCTATTTCCAAAGCACTTAGGGCATCAGTTCATCAAGCACTTTCCTTACCATCCATCTGTATGGTAGGGTATGCAAGTGTTGCCTTTGAAGAGGTATCAGGAAGAGAGGACTCAATGCTGCCCTATCTCCATCCTGACACCACTGCTCACCTTGTTACCCCCACAGACATCCCCACCCCAGTAATGGTGATCTTTGGATACTGGTGCTAAGTGGCATAAGCATGCCTGAAATTGGCCCCAGGGCAACAAGAAAGAGGTTCTGAATTTTCCCTTCTTGACAGGAATGGTCTTATTTTAGAATCCGCCTCCATTCAGTTTCATCTTACCTTGTGTTCTGCTTTCCTTGACTCTAGTTCTTACTGTGGGATATGCGTTGTATTCAGATGCTCAGTTACTCCCAGATATATTTCTCTATGTGGCAACTACATTCTCCTTTTCTAGGATTGTAATAAGGTATGCTATAAACTTTTCACCAAGTGGTATTCTTGGCTGGAAAAACAATGAGCTTTCTGTCCACATTTGTCCCTGGGTGTTTGTGACAACACGTGTCAAAAGTAGGGTGAAGAGAACATGTAGGAAACAGAGGGTGGGTGGAGGGTTATTTAGGGCTTGGAGCCAACTCTTGTGAGATAGAAGTGCTTTGTTATGATCAGTGTGTTCAGACTGAAGAAGTGTGAGTAACTGACACAAAGTGTGTGTATATGTGGGTCGAGGTGGGGGGTCAGATGTAGATCCTCCAGAATTTGAGGGTGCATTTCAGGAGACTTTCAGGCATGGATCCTTGAAGGTTTGAGATGAACCTCCCTCTGAAGAGTGTGAGGATAATTGAGAATTAAGGCAGTAGATGGAAGCAAGTACCTCCCATTTTAACAGATGAGACTGGGGCCCAGTGGGTGCCATCCCAACCACACAGATTGATTTTAGTATGGCAGGAGTTTTGTTGACCGAGCTCTGGCAGATGTATGATAGCTGATCAGCCCTGTTTTTATCCCCCACTAGGAGGGGCACGGTGCAGTGGTATGAATACTGCACTTTGGAATCAGAGCATTGAGGTTCACTCTGCCCACTCATTACCTGTGTGGGTACCTTTTGGTTCAAGTCACTTAAAGTCTTCAGACTTTGGTTCCTCATCTGTAAAATAAAGGAGTTAAACCAGACTCGACGACTCCCAAGGTTGTTTCCATTTCTCTACCTGTGATCCTTGGATGACTCACTAGAGAAGAGAAACACCTGAGAAATGATGCCAGGATGAACACCACCTCCCCACTCTCACATAGACTGAGCCATGTTCCTTCACCTTGCACACAATAGTAACACTAAGCACTCTAATTCACCCCATGTGCCACTCCAAGTGTGACACACACACTCCATTCTCTGCCCACTTTATACTGCATTCTTGACAGTGTCACAAACACTCAGGGAATGGCTTCCAACTTCATCTACTCCACCAACTGCTAACATCAGGAAAACACCCTGACATTCTCTTTTATAACATATGGGGGAATTTGTACCACAGGCAGTGACAAACCTTCTTCACCTTGGCACAAAGCTGTCATCTCTTCAAAGTCTAACAGCAAATGTTGAGATATCCATTTACAGATGAGGAAACTGAGTAACATAGACAAAGTCATCTGGAAAGATATGATATGATGTCAGAGCTGGAGGCCAACTTTAGAAATTGGTTAGTCTGACCCTATCATTCTACAGAGGAGGAGAAAACTGAGACAAAGAGAGGAGTAGAGACTTGTCAGTTACTGGCAGACCTCTGACTCCAATCCAAGTCTAGCTATTTTGAAGTGGGCAATGGAATTCTCATATACACAGAAATGAAAACCTGAGCTGAACAAGCACCCAAGAGAACCTGCCTGCTGTAATTGTGTTTGGCATGTGACTTCCAAATGCCTTGTACTTTCAGATAATACACTTGGAAATGGAGTTTACAAAGCCCACACAGTGCCAAGGATGGCAGTAACCTTAGCAAAGGTGAACTGGGCCCTGGTGAGCGGCATGAGGCACTCCAAGGAAGTCAGCATTGATGAAGGTTGTTCGGCTGAATGGAAACAGATTTGTGTCATTTTCCTGCTGAGCCTAATTCATCGTTCTGGTCTCTTTCTCCCTTCTCTGCCTCCTAATTTTTCCTGGGTGCAGTCAGATTGGATGTTTAAAAATGTTTCTAAAATCGAGCAAGGTGCAGCTCCTGGCTGAGCCATGAAATTGGCATGCAGATCAGAGAGTCTGGTCTCCAAATTCTAACTTAGGATTCTGGACTCTGTGTCTCCCAAGGATTAGGATGGTTGAGTCCCTTTTACCCTAGACTGCTCTGAGGGGTGGGTGGCTCATTTACCCAATGCCCTGGTTTATTGGGAGATTTTAAAATATTCTCAGAATGTTTGTAACTTGCCTTCATCATTGAAGGAAATATTAAGTTTCCACTAGATGTTAGTGTAAATAAAGGTGTCTCTTTTTTCCCTTCCAAGTTCACAGACCCCCTTGAATCTGCTCATAGACCCATGGTGTGTGTGGGGGGAATGGGGGTGAGGGTGGGGTGGGAAGGAGTGGTCCATGGATACCAGATTAAGAACCCCTGATCTAGATCAACTGTAGGCTTCCAGTTTTGTAAATAAATACAATATAGTTGATTGTAGTCAGTGTGGCAGAGGCGAAGGAATTTGAAATTGGAGTCAGAAAGCCTGGGTCCAAATTACAGCTCTGCCCCTTTACCACCTGAGAGTTCTTCTCTCTAGGCCTCAGTTGGTCCATATGTAAATGAGAGATTTGGGCAGTTACACATAGGGTTGTTTATTGTTTGGCTGGCTAGATGACATCTAGGGTCCCTTCCGGATCGACTTTTTGGGGTTCTGATATTGTATAAATTGATCTTTCCTGAAGGATTTAGAAGGTATTTCAGTCACTCATTTGTTCACTCATTAACTCATTCATGTACTCACTCATTTGTTCAATTATTCTGTGGTTTACTCATTTCCTTGTTTGCTTATTCATTCACTTGTTCATTTACTTATAGTCACACATTCATTCACTTATTCACTTATTCATAATTCAATCACTTGTTCTTTCATTCACTCATTCATTTTTTCACTTACTCATTTGTCCAGTCATTTCCTTATTTGCTCATTCATTCACTTGTTTATTCATTTCTTCATCCACTCACTCATCCACACACTCATTTATCTTTTCACTCTCACTCAATCACTTGTTCATTCTTCATTTATTCATTCCCTCATTCATTTGTTCATTTATTTGCTTATTCCACCAAAGCATAAAGCAGGAAGTCAGGCTGATTAAAAATCTTTGGCATTGCCCTGGAAGATATCAAACCCAGAGTACAAATGGATGAAGGATTCCTTGTAAAGCTAGAGGCCCTCCTGATGTTACTCTTTGCAGATGATGATAAAATCAATGTAGATTTTTTTCATCAATTAGTTGAAACACCCCAGGATTTCCTCCATGAAATTTATAGCCACTCAGAAGAGATCAGATTAACAATCCACACAAATAAAGACCAAGTGGATGACATCCACCTGTATGGATCATCAAGCTTATCAGCAATACAGAAGCTGCATGTGGGTACTAAGTTAGACTCGTTGGTCTCCTGCCTCTTTGGCCAAGGCTCATTTCACTTCATTCCAATATATCTTAGGAATAGAGTTTGGAAACTCTAGATGGCCACCCATAACAGTTTTTATAATGGCCATTGACCCTAGTCTCAGCCCCAGTTCTCCACCTCTAAACATAACAGCGTCCACAGTAGTTAAGTCTCTGCTTCCATATGGTTTTCATTATTTTAAGGAGTCATTTTGATAATCAGGAATGGTTTCTACAAGCTTGATTGTCCCTGACTTGAGAAAATGCACAAGGATCTCAGAGGGTGTTGTGCAGCCTGTATTTAGATGGCCTGAAGGCCTGCTATTAAAACCTTAGACTGAGGCAGGTGGGGCTACAGCCCTTAGACAGAGTCTGGACCATCCCAGACCTAGGGTGAAGGTCCATAGGAAGCCAGCCTTTCCCCAGTGCAAGTTATTCCATGGCATAGATGATGGCTGCCCCAAGTCCTAAATAAGTGACTTGTAGGTAAATATAGTACATGCAGCCACTCCAATTTCAACAGACCAAAAGGCTTTTTAGAAGCTTTCTTCTGTTAGAGGGTCTACTACCTGAGAGATTCTAACATGATAATGACAGTTACTGTTGCTGCAGCCCCTGAAGTTTGAAGGCTCACCACCAACTCTTCGAGACAGATCATGCAAGCATGATTAACTCCTCCAAACCATCTTATAAATCAGGAAACTGAGACCTAGAGGAGGAGAAATGATGTGTCCAAGATCACAAAGCTAATGATGTTGGAACAGAGACTTGAATCCAGGGCTTTGGGCTCTAAGACCAGGGCTCTTTCCACTGGACCATACTGTCTTTCAAAAAGCAGTTTTTCTTGGAAAGGCAAAATCAAGAAGGTTTTCACAGAGGTGGGGGGTGGGGGGATGAGATCAGAAGGCTTGGGTTTGAGTTGCCTCAATGACTGAACTCTACAAACATTTATTATGCACAGATTCTGTGCAGGGAGCTGGGCTCAGCCCTGAGGGGTGTAGGTCCTGGAAGATCATGGAGGTTAGAGATGATTTCATTTTTGCCTTTGATTTTTGGTCAGCTAAGGGGCACAATGGACAGAGTGTTGGGTCTGCAGCCAGGAAGGTCTGAGTTCAAATCCAGCTCCAGACACTTACTAGCTGTGTCATCTTAAGCAAGTCACTTAGCCTCTCTTGGGACCAAGGTTGTTGTGAGGATCAAGTGAGATAACATTGGTAAAGTGCTCATCACAACAGTTGGCACATAGTAGGTACTAGATAAATGGTAGTAGTTGTATCTCCAACACCCAGCATAGTATTTGAAACATAACACTATAACATGCTCATCGGTGGTGGTGGTAGAAGCAGCAGCAGCAGCAGCAGCAGCAGAAGAAGAAGAAGAAGAAGGAGGAGGAGGAGGAGGAGGAGGAGGAGGAGGAGGAGGAGGAGGAGAAGAAGAAGAAGAAGAAGAAGAAGAAGAAGAAGAAGAAGAAGAAGAAGAAGAAGAAGAAGAAGAAGAAGAAGGAGAAGGAGAAGGAGAAGGAGAAGGAGAAGGAGAAGGAGAAGGAGAAGGAGAAGGAGAAGGAGAAGGAGAAGGAGAAGGAGAAGGAGAAGGAGAAGGAGAAGGAGAAGAAGAAGAAGAAGAAGAAGAAGAAGAAGAAGAAGAAGAAGAAGAAGAAGAAGAAGAGCAGCAGGAGGAGGAGGAGGAGGAAGAGTATGCCCAGTATCTAGTACAGTGCATGGCACATAGTGCGCACTATGTAAATGTTAGTTGTTAGTGGTAGTAGTAGTAATACCCTAACACCCAACACATAGTAGGTGTTATATAAATGTTAATTGTCACCGTCAATATTATTGTTACTGTTATTTGTAAATCCGGCACCCAGCAAACACCTGGCATATTTTTGTTGTTGTTGAGTCATTTCAGTCGTGTCCAACTCTTCAGCACCCCATTTAGGAGTGGCTTGCCATCTCCTTCTCCAGCTCATTTTACAGAGGAGGAGCCAAGGTGAGTAAAGGTAAGTGACTTGCCTTAGGGACTTAATAAATGCTTGCTGACTGATTGACTGTCAGCGATATGACGATGAGATGGGCTGATATTTCCCCGTCCATTAAAGCTTCAGGAAGCATTACCCAGCCCCTTGTTTCTCCGCCTTTTCACAACAACCTCCCATGGCATAGTTTTCCAAGTTTGGTCTCCATTTTATAGGTCAATGAATTGAGGCTTGAGGAAGGCAGTGACTTACCCAGGTCATCCAGCCAATAAGCTTCACAGCCAGGATGCATCCTGGGGTGGGTCTTTGACTCACAAACAAATGCTGTTATGATGCCAGGCCTCCTTTACAGTGACCATGGTACAAGGTGACTGTATGGGTGTGTGTCACCTGGGGCTTATTGTCAACTTGTAGATAGTCTGTTGGGTGGTTGGAGAGGTGACCTAGGACATCCTCATCGTAATTGGAGCTTTATAAATACAATGGTTGTTTTTGTTTGTTTGTTTTTTCTGAAAGGAGTTCAAGCTCCTTTTATAGTGAAAAGAATACTCGTGCTGAGTTAGAGGAGCTGGGTTCAAATCGCTCCTTTGACACTTACTAATTGCATGATCAGGGACAAGTCCTGCAACTTCCCTGGACATCAGGGGCTATAAAATGGAGATGAATCTCAAGACCCGTGAAGATATCATTACATAAATTAGTCATAGGCAGCTTCCAATGAAGAGCTTTCTCTACCCAAGCAGAACAGTCCTTGCTCTGGGACTTCTAGTCTTGAGAGTTGCCTGCGACCACTGAGAGGCCCCTTAGTGAACTGTCTCAGGTCTGCCTACCAGGATGGATTTGACCTCAGAGTCCTATTCTTCACGCTGGAAGAGACCAGTCAATAAGGCCCTGCCTCCGAAGGGCTCACAATCTAGTTGGGAGGAATAAGGTCTTCCTGAGTTCTGATCTGTCCTCTATTGGCTTGCTATGTAGCCTGTGCTGGTAAAGTACTAGTCTCAAGTTCCATGGTGGTCTAGGATGTAGGGAGTGGTTGTTGTAAACCTTAAAAGCGCTTCTGGAGATGAGATTTTGGGATTATTCTCTGGACTCTCATTACAATGATGATGAGCCCAATTATTAGCAAGTGCAGTAGTGCAGGGTCAGCGGGATGTCTGAAGGTCCAGCCCTCATCCCTGATGTCTCAGATCAGCCCATCTCTATTTGGGGATCTGCATCTTCTTCCTTCCCCCTTGTACTTGGCGCCCACATTCACTCCCTCTCATCGCACAAAAGGCTCAGTAGGGCTGGTTTATTTTTGCAACTGTGAACTCATTTGGGAAAAGAACCTGAAATTCCACACTTCTTGGGAGAAGCTCAGACTGCCTGGAAATCAAGGGTCTCTGGAAACTGACATCTAAAGTGTTCTTGTGGAGAAGTCCTGGCAATACTTTGAATCCAAAAAAGACACTGGCCTTCAGCACCTTGGCCAGCACTTACCATCCTCAGACACCTTACCTCTTGGGGCAAGAGCTAGATTTGTAGTTGTAGGGCTGAGGGCTGATTATTATAGGGTTTCAGGGTTTTTTTTGGGGGGGGGATAGCTCTTACTAACACTTTTTCTCACCTAAATCCTGATTCCTTTTGCCTCCTCTTGTGACTGGCATAATTCTCTGTACACAGTAGATATCTCATAAATGTTGAATGAATAATTGACTTCCAGTGATTTCCCTGCCTCCAGTCTCTTTCCCCTCTAGTGCATCTTCCATGCCCCTTCTAGAGTAATCTTCCTAAGATGTCTCTCATATCCTGCCTTTGTTCCTTAAACAAGTGTGGCTTGAGAACCTACCTAGTTCAGAGTGCCAAGCTAGGTGCTGAGGAAGATATGATGACACAAATGAAAGATAAATTAGACTCAGTTCCTGTCCTCAAGGAATTTATAGTTTTACAAGGACACACATACACATACACACAAACACATACATTCAAAGAGTACAAAATTAGATCACATGTCTGAAAAAAAGTACAAACAAAAAGGTGTATTTTTAGAGTTTAGAGAGATCACTCCTGATTGGGAGAGGCAAGGGGGGAGATCAGGGAAGGCTCCCTGGAGGAAGAGGCTTTGGATCTAGAACTTGAAGCCTAGGAGATATATCAACAATCAGGAGAGTGGAACACTGGGCCTAGGGAATGGTAGGAGCAAACACGTACTGATGGGAAATTATTAGCTGTGTACCAAGAATAATGAGTTGTCCTCTTGTCTGGAGAGTCACACATATGGAGAGGATTAATATGGTCACCTCAAAGCCTTGTCTCACTGTTCCCCATGCTTAGAATGCCCCCTCCCTCTTCCCTCAAAGCCTAATTCAAATAACATTTAAATGAGGTGATGACATGTGAAATCAGCAGAAGCAGAATTGTGTGCAGAGAACAACTACATGTTTGTAGATATATTGTGCCTGGTGTGTGTGTGTGTGTGTGTGTGTGTGTGTGTGTGTGTGTGTGATAAAAACAGGTTCTAATGGAGCAGAGCTTCTAACAGACTTGAGAACAGAGTAAAAGTATCTTTTGTTTGTGATCCATTGACTCACTTGATCCTATTTTGCTGAGAATTTAGGTAAGATTTTATTTCTTATTTTGTGTCTACGATTATTTGACTTGGATATAATTATTAAGTTTATCATAAGGAATATCTTAAGCCTAACTCAAATGCTATCTGAGGGTCTCTTATCAAGACTGAATAAAAAGAAGCAGAAAAGGCCAGTTCTTTCCAAACTACTACAGCAAGGATTTTTAAAAGACCACTAGACTGAGAACTGATCAAGAAATCAAACTAAGTGCATTTTGCCAGACTAGTCCCAAACAAAGACACAGCCAAGAGCCTGCAGACACTGGGAAAGGGGTCCAGCCAGAAAGCCCAGCTTGGGAGCATGGCACATAGAAGTTTCCAATGCAAGGACCAGAGGAGAGCCAGGGAAGCCTAGAGCCTGAAGTTGTATGCCAGGGGTCAGAGAGATGGAAGTATGAACCAAGGGTACCTGGATGAGCGGTTCATCTAAGGGTATCTGAAGGCAGCAGTTGTTTCCCTAACCCCAAATGAAGGTTCAGAATCCAGGGGGAGGGGAATAAAGCTTCAGGGAAACAATCAGGAGGTATCCTGGATCAAACTATCCCACATAGACGGCCTCAAGTACAAGATACTCCTCAGATGCTTCTGAAATCCTTGAAGAGTGCAGTGTTCATTACTTGGACTCCAGATAATACAGATAAGTAGCAGAGAATGCTTCATCATTCTTTCCAAAAGTGTGCAATGACTGGCCCCAAAACAAAGTCCCAATTCAGGAAGCAAGGCTAGAGAAACAAGCAAACAAAAGAAAACAACAGAGAAATGAGTCAACAGAAGATCATCAATTATAAAGAAATATTATGAAGCTAAGGGCTGTTGCAAAACATATCATCTAGAAGCAAAGCCTCAAAGGAATTCACACATTGCCAAGGCTGTGGAAGAAACAAAGCAAGAATTTTGATCTATCTAAATGAGATTAGAACTCTAGAGAAAATATGGGAAAGGATATGAGAACTCTAGAAAAAAGAATGAGGAGGAAAATAAATAGCTTAGTACCAACCAGATGTGCAAAACCTTCCTCACGGCTCTGACTCAAACACGACTTCTAGGAAGCCTATCCTAATCCTCTTTTCTGGACCTTTCTTCTCAGCCCTCATGTAACACTTAGTTTTTGCCCTTTCTTCACTGAAGTTATCATATAATACAGGGCAATAAAGTTAATTATCTGGGCCTTAACCCCCTAAGAAGCAGCAAATTCCCTATAGGCAGGGATTATATCATATCTATACTTTTCTCTCCCCCAGCACCCAACATAGGACTCTGTACACATCAAATAAATGAATGGATACATAGATGGATGTTATGTGCTTGAGGGTTCTTCTAAAATGATACCTGACTCCCCAAGATTTATTCAAAGAATAAATTGACCTCAGCAGACATTTATTAGACATCTACTGTGTACAATCCTATTCTGAGCACTGGAGGAGACAGAAATCAGTAAGGCGCTGTCTTTCAAGACCTTGTAGCCTAGTTGGGAGGAATAAGGCGCATGCACCAATAATTCAGATACGAAGCAGAGCACGCTGAATGAATGAAGGCTGTTAGGCAAGGCATCCAGGAGGGAAAGATCACTTCTGATAATCAAGGAAGATTTCTGGGTGAGGTAGGATGGAGCTGGATATCCAACACTGTATATAATTTTTAAAAGTTGGAGGGTGGGAGGCGTGCTGGAATGAAGAACACAGTAAATAAAGACAGAAGCAGGAAACATGGGATGCACTCTGGGATGATGAGGAGTCCAGTTTTCTGGAGCCTAGAGTACATAGATGGGCATGAAACACAGAGATGAAGTGGAAAGAAAGGTTTTGTTGTTTTTGTTGTTGCAGTGATGTCTAACTCTCTGTGACCCCATCTGGGTTTTCTTGGCAAGGATACTAGAGTAGTTTGCCATTTCCCTCTCCAGCTCATTTTACAGATGAGGAAACTGAGATAAAGAGGATTAAGTGACTTTTCCAGGGCCACGCAGCTAGGCCAGATTTGAACTCAGGTCTTCCTAACTCCAGGCCCAGCGCTCTATCCACTGTACCACCCAAGTGCCCCAAGGTAGGTTTTAGCCAGGTCATAGGAAGCCTTGAATGCCAGGCTAAAGGGTTCAGATAGTTTCTTGTAGCTTACATTTCTATAGTGCTTTATAGTTTACAAAGTGTTTGCCTCAAGACCTCTTTCTCAGAGAAAGTTTTGGTTTTATTTTATTTATTTTACAGGTGAGAAAATGAGGCAGAGAGAGGTTGCCCTTGCTCAAGACCACACATCTAGTAAAGGGCAAAGTCAAGACTCGAATACAAGGCTCCTGATTTGGTGAAAAGTGTCTGGGATTTGGTGTCAGGTTCAAATTCCAGCTCTGACTTTTACAACCTGTGTGGCCTTGGCTGAGACAGTGTGGTGTCATGTGTAGTCAGGAAGACCCAAGTTCATCTCCTACCTCAAACATTTACTATGTCAACTTGGGCATGTTAACTTTTTGGAGCTTCAGTTTCTTTATCTGTAAAAGGAGGGAGTATGACTTTGGCTTCTGAGGTTCTTTCCATCTCTAGCCATATGGTCTTATGAGCACATGATAAGGAAAGGTTCGCTAACTGCTCTGGGCTGGGCTCTGGGCGAGAGAATGGTTAATAGGAGCTCCCAAGGATAGCTCCCAGGATAGCATGGAGGACTCATTTTCTCCACTTTTAAAATGAACAAATGGGACCAGATGACCTTGTAGGCTGCTTCTTCTTCAGATTCAGACTCTAAGGATCCCTTCTCTGGTGCCTAGAAAGAGTTCTATAGAAGTCAGCCCTTATTATGACCCGTCTGCTGATGGGGTTCTCTGATGTCTCATTGTGATGTGATATGAGCCCGGGCCCTCCAGGCAGTGCCCCCAGGGCACGAGCTGGGGTGAACCCTACCAAGCTTGATGGGCATCAGGCCCAGGCCAAGTGACAGACTGCATGGATGTTGTCTGGAGACTGTCCCAGCTCACCAGAAGGCCAGCCCAGCCACCAGATTTGCTTGGCCACAATCATGTGTGAATCCACCTACTAAGGTATGAGGAGGTTGGGATCCATGCCAACCAATGGGAGCGACCCACATGGGGGAAATCTTGGCTCCCCAAAGCCCCTGCTGTGGTTAGCATCCAGCTTTTGGGTCAAATTTGAGCAGAAGCTGCTACAGGAGAGGGTGGGGGCACCTGTCCAGCCCTGCTCTGCTGCCACCACTGAGAGATGTGACTTAACCAGCTCTCCTGAGGCAGAGAAGCATTTCCACCTCCCCATGGCTCTGATGCTGTGCGTTCTTAAAATACATACATCGAAGGATCCAATTATAAAACCAAACAGCGTCCTCAGAACTGCCTCCTCAGCTCCTGCTGCTGGGCTTCCTCCTCACCTGCTGTTCTCTGCCTCTTCCCTCCCCCATGCCACAGGCCAACCTGAGCAGGCACTGGCTTGGCACCAAGTACCCTGGTGGCCCCTGTCATTTTAGAGTCTTAATCAAGATGTTCACTGCCAGCTTTCAAGTGCCCAGGTCCCAGTTTTCTCTTTCAGGCTTTCCTCTGGAAAGTTCAAAAGTGTGAGGCACCTTCAGGAAATCTTATCTTAGAATGACCTGGCCAGGTGAGACATTGATATTTTCAGCGTCCTTTCACACAGTGTGAGCATTGATGGGGCACCCACTCTATATGCTCATACAGATTTTGGTGCAATGGCAGTAAAGGGAATATGTCATGCCCAAAAATAACCATCCAATTCAATGCTCCTTTATGAAGTGCCTCCTATGTGCACCTTTCTAAGCTGGAGCTCTCAACCTCATTTTGCCCTGGCCCCATTGGGCAGTTAGTCTGATAAAGCCCATGGACCTCATCTCACAATCATGTTGTGAAATGCACAAACCAAATGGCAGCACAAGGGAAGCCAATTCCATTGGACTATAGCTATCCTGTTTTTAGCCTGACTTCACAGAGCCCAGGTTAATCACACCTGTTCTAAGACTTAACTGCTGAACAGACACAGCTCTGCCTGAGAAAGGTTTCTCAAAAGAAGTTCTCTATTCCAACAAAGCTCCAAACCTAACCCCAAATAAAAATGGGCGAGACATGACGACAGTTGCTGGGGGTCCTAGAATCCCAGGTTTAGAGTGAAGGGACCTTAGAAACTATGGAGCCCAACCCTCTGTTTTTACAAAGGAGGAAACATGCCCAAGGAGAGTGAGTGACTTTCCCAAGGTCACTTTCTTTAAGACGGCTTCCCTATGAAGGCCACTCCTCATTCTGCATTCATTCATTTCATAGGCATTTATTAAACACAGGCTCTGCATTCAGCTCTGAGTATATGAAGAGGAAGAAGAAATAATTCCTACCTAGTGAGTGAGGGAGTGAAAGGAGCATTTTAAGTTTTTATTATGTGCCAAGCACTGTTCAAAGTAATAAGGTTAGAGACAGAAAAGTAAGATAGTAGGGTGCTCTCAGGAGCTCTCATTCCAATGGAGAAGACAATGCATAGGGAAGGTCTCAGCTGCAAGTCACATGGGAAAATCCCCCAGTTCACAAGGGGCAGAGGCCAAGCAGATGATCAGGTCTTGTCATTTTTTTCACTTAATAGCATTTTATTTTTTCCAATTATATGTAAAGATAGATTTCAACATTTATTTTTATAAGATTTTGAGTTACAAATTTTTCTCCCTCCCCTCCCTGCTCCTTAAGACAATAAGCAATCTGACATAGGTTATACATGTACAACCATGTTAAACATATTTCCATATTAGTCATGTTGTGAAAGAAGAATCAGAACAAAAGAGGAAAACCACAAGACAGAAAAAAGTGAAAATAGAATGCTTTGATCCGCATTCAGGCTCCACAATTCTTTCTCTGGATGTGGAGAGCATTTCCTATACTGAGTCTTTTGGAATTGTCTTGGATCATTGTATTGCTGGGAAGAGCTAAGCCTATCATAGTTGATCATCACACAGTGTTGTTGAGACTGTATACAATGTTCTCCTGGTTCTGCTCACTTCACTCAGCATCAGTTCATGTAAGTCTTTCCAGGTTTTTCTGAAGTCTTCTTGCTCATAATTTCTTATAGCATAATACTATTCCATTACATTCATATACCACAGCTTGTTCAGCCATTCCCCAATTCATGGGATTCCCCTCAATTTCCAATTCTTGGCCACCACAAAAAGAGCTGCTATAAATATTTTTGTATATGGGGGTCCTTTCCCCATTTTTATGGTCTCTTTGGGATACAGCCCTAGAAGTGGTATTGCTGGGTCAAATGGTATGTACAGTTTTATACCCCTTTGGGCATAGTTCCAAATTGCTTTCCAGAATGGTTGGATCAGTTCACAATTCCACCAACAATGCATTAGTGTTTCAATTTTCCCATATCTTCTCCAACATTTATAATTTTTCTTTTCTGTCATATTAGCCAATCTGATAGGTGTGAGCTGGTACCTCAGACTTATTTTAATTTGAATTTCTCTAATCAATAGTGATTTAGAGCATTTTTTCATATGACTATACATAGCTTTTACTTCTCTATCTGAAAACTGCCTGTTCATATCCTTTGACCATTTATCAATTGGGGAATGACTTGTATTCTTCTAAATTTAATTTGGTTCTCTATATATTTGAGAAATGATACCTTTATCAGAAACACTGACTATAAAGATTGTTTCCCAGCTTTCTGTTTTCCTTCTAATCTTGGTTGCATTGGTTTTATTTGTGTAAAATCTTTTTAATTCAATGTAATTAAAATTATCCATTTTGTATTTCATAATGTTCTCTAACTCTTGTTTGGCTATAAATTCTTCCATTCTCCATAGATCTGACAGGTAAACTATTCTTTGCTCTCCCAGGTTGTACCCATTTTGACATTATCCTCATCCTGGCATATGGTGTTAGATGCTGGTCTATGCCTAGTTTCCGCCATATTGTTTTCCAATTTTCCCAGCAGTTTTTGTCAGTGCGCTCTTATCCCAGAAGCTGGAGTCTTTGGCTTTGTCAAACAGTAGGTTACTATAGTCACTGATTATTGAGTCTAATGTACCTAAGCCATCCCACTGATCTACCACTCTATTTCTTAGCCAGTACCAAATAGCCTTGATGACTGCTGCTTTATAATATAGTTTTAGATCTGCCATGGCTAGGCCACCTTCCTTTGCATTTCTTTTCATTAATTCCCTTAATATTCTTGACTTTTTGTTCTTCCAGGTGAATTTTATTATAATTTTTATAACTCTATGAAATAATTTTTGGTATTTTAATTGGTATGGCACTGAATAAGTAGGTTAATTTAGGTAGAATTGCCATTTTTATTATATTAGCTCAGCCTACCCATGAGCAACTGATAACTTTCCATTTATTTAGATCTGACTTTAATTGTGTGAAAAATGTTTTGTTATTGTGTTCATATAGGCCATGGGTTTGTTTTGGCAGGTAAACTCCCAAATATTTTATATTGTCTACAATTATTTTAAATGGAATCCCTCTTTCTACCTCTTGCTGCTGGGCTTTGTTGGTAATATGTAGAAATGCTGATGAGTTGCATGGGTTTATTTTATATCCTGCAATTTTGCTAAAGTTGTTAATTATTTCAAGTAGTTTTTTAGTTGATTCTCTAGGAGTCTTTATGCCATCATATCATCTGGAAAGAGTGATAGTTTTCTTTTCTTGTTATCAATTCTAATTCCTTCAGTTTCTTTTGTTTTTATCTTATTGCTAAAGCTAACATTTCTAGTACAATACAGAATAATAGTAGTGATAACTGGCAACCTGGTTTCCCTCTGATCTTATTGGGAAAGCTTCTAGTTTATCCCTATCACATAAAATGCTTACTGATGGTTTTAGACAGATACTGCTTATAATTTTAAGGAAAACTCCATTTATCCCTATGTGCTCTAGTGTTTTTAATAGGAATGGGTGCTATATTTTGTCAAAACCTTTTCTGCATCTATTGAGATAATCGTATGATTTCTATTAGTTTTGTTATTGATATGGTCAGTTATGCTGATAGTCTTCCTAATATTGAACCAGTCCTACATTCCTGGTATAAATCCCACCTGTCATAGTATATTGTCCTCATGATAAGTTGCTGTAATCACTTTGCTAATATTTTATTTAAATTTTTTGCATCAATATTCATTAGCAAAATTGGTCTATAATTTTCTTTCTCTGTTTTGGCTCTTCCTGGTTTAGGTAGTAGCACCATATTTGCATCATAAAAGGAATTTGGTAGGACTCCTTTGCCTATTTTTCCAAATAGTTTATGTAGTATTGGAATTAATTATTCTTTAAATGTTTGGTAGAATTCACTTGTAAGTCCATCTGGCCCTGGAGATTTTTCCTTAGGAAGTCCATTGATGTGTTCAATTTCTTTTTCTAAAATGGGGTTAAGTATTTTACTTCCTCTTCTGGTAATCTGGACAATTTATATTTTTGTAAACATTCATCCATTTCACTTAGATCATCAGATTTCTTGGCATACAGTTGGCCAAAATAGCTCCCAATTATTGTTTTAATTTCCTCTTCTTTGGTGGTGAATTCTGCCTTTTTAATTTTTATACCGGTAATTTGGTTTTCTTCTTTCTTTTTTAAATCAAATTAACCAGAGGTTTATCTATTTTGCTGTTGTTGTTTTCATAAAACCAGCTCTTAGTTTTATTTATTAGTTCAATAATTTTTTTTTTACTTTCAATTTTATTGATCTCTTCTTTGATTTCCCCCTGAATTTCCAATTCTTAGCCACCACAAAAAGAGTTACTATGAATATTTTTGTACAAGTAACTTCTCTTCCCCTCCCCCTCCTCTTTTTGGATGTGTTTAGGATGTCTAGATCTAGCAGCGATGTTGTTGCACAGTTCTGTACTCCTTTGGGCATAGCAACTATTCATCTGTAATGTTCTGTGCTCTGACCTTCCTGGTTTTAAGGCCCCTCCCAGCCCCACATTGGGTCCTGTTCTGAGGTCTCTTCCAGCTCTGACATCCCCCATTCTCTGATGTTTCTGGGGGTAAAGGTAGTGGAGAGGAGACTTCAGAGTTATGATAACCTGGGTACAAGTATCGCCTCTGGTACTATTGGGTGTGTGACCCTAAGCAAGTCATTTAACTTTTCAGGGCTCCAGGCACCTCTCTAGGCCCCTACATTCAGAACACCTTTTGCTCTGCTGTATGTAGAAAAGGGAGTTTCCTTACCAAGAGCTCCCTACACTGTGAAGTCACAGTTCTGGACTTGAAAAAATAATTTGTGCCAGCCAACCCCATTCCGAAAGGACCAGAGAGGCTTTCCCCTCTCTTTTAAAATGGTGCCCACATCAGAAGCAGGAATGTTGTGAATCAAAGGCTCTCCCCTAAGAACTGCCCTGGCAGCCACCCAAACCAGCCAAAGACATTCCCAGCACACTTCCAGTCCCTGATGAATCTGGGTCCAGACCAGACTTCAGACGAAGGTTAGAAGGCAGTGATGTCATGGCTTCTGGGCCTGGGATCAATGCCTGAGGGAGGCTGCCAATAGGAACCGATGTGGGCAGATTCCACCTCAGGCACATCTTGTTCCAGGAGTTATGAAGGATAGAAACTCCATGGGCAGAGAGAAGTTTCCTTTCAGAAATGGTGGATTGGATTATAGGAAATCTAAGTGGCGAGATCTCAGGGACCATCTAGTCCAGTTCACCCAACAACAACAATAATATTTGACCCTTACATAGTGCTTGCTATGTACCAGGCATGGAGACCAAAGGTTGAGGAACATAGGCAGCCAGCCAGCCTTGTTCTGCCCGGTCCTGGAGGACTGAACCAGGAGCATGGGGAAAGTGGAACAGAAGCAGATTTCAGCTTGATAGAAAGAAAAGTACAGAACAGTGAGAGCCGTAGAAAAGTACCCAGGAAAGCCTGTCTCAGGAGGTAGTCAGAGTCTGCAGGAGAAGGAGAATTTTCCTAGATGCCAGGGAAAGGGTTGGAGTAGATACCATCTGGTTTCCATTTCCTCTCTCAGATTCTATGAAGTCCATTTCCCTCTCTGAGCCTCAGTCTTCTCATCTGTAAAGTGGTTGTAATAATGCTTGTACTGCCTTCCTCCCAGGGCAGTGGGGAGCAAATGGGCTTTATAAAGCATAATATCCTATAGAAAGGGGAGCTATCAATTTTTGACGATAGCAATTTACAAGGTAACTAGATCTCAGCTTCTGGTCTCATCTGAAAACCTTGAACAAGTCACAAGTGGTTCTTGGAAACAATTTTCATAGATCATAATTCAATTCAACAAACACTTATTAAATACCTACTATGTGTCAGGTAGCATGCCGGGTATTAGGGATAGAAGGGGCTCATATTCTACCTGGGGAGACAACATGGGCACTTAGGAAGAAGTACGAGGTGATTTGAGCAACTGGGGAAGCCAGGGAAGGAGATGGCACCTTAAGAGGAAGACAAAGACTCAAAACATGGTGGAGGGTGGGGAAGACAGCCTAGGCTTGATAGTGAGAGATGGAATACTAAGTTGGGGGAACAGACAGCAGGTCAGTTTGGCTGGAACAACTTGTTGAGCACCATTCATTTATTCAAGAAATATTTATTAAGTTAGACTATACTCCCCTGTGCATGGGAACTTGAGTTCCTAAAAGCACTGATAAGGCATAGCCTCTGCTCTTAGAAAGCTCCCAGTCTAATGGGGGATAAAAGGCAGTGACTATAATGCATATTAGTATATTATAAATCCATGAGGGCAAAATGTAATGAGATTGAAGGAGGGAGAAATCACTTCCAACTAGAAGAAGGGACCAGCAAAGGCTTCCTGGAGGAGGCAACATTGGTGTGGGGCCTTGAAGGCAAGACTTACGAACATAGCCCCTAACCCAGGTGGGCTGTGGGGATGTTTCACCTCGGCTTCCTCTCTTCTGGCTTGCAGAACCTAAGTAAATCTCAGTGACCTCCTCTGGTCCCCTCCTGCAGCCTGGAGGTAAGTCAGGGTTTTTAAGCCTCTCAATCAGCCCTCTCCCCCACTTAGTCAAGGCTCCCGCTGTCTGCCCAGACTCCTCAAGAGCAATGCATCAGGACCCATGGTAGAGAGACTTCTCCCTAACAGGTTTGCTTCCTCTCCTTGTTCAGGTAATTCCCTGGCGGATCAATGACAGCCAAACGATGACAAGTTGTGGCCAACAGTCCTTGAATGTGCTCACGGTCATTCTCTCATTGCTGTTCTCAGCAGGTAAGAAAGTCTCTGCTAAATTCATCCTCTTGGGATGGGGCTGGGACTTCAGGAGGAAGCCCGGGGAGGAGACAATAGCAGCCACTGTCCATGGTCGGGAAGAACCAGAGGGTCAGATGGGGCCACATGGGAGGGAGTGAACACCTGAGATAATACAAGGAATTCCATTCATGTCGCTCTAGGAAGAGCCCGGGGGTCAGGACAGTCAGAGTCATGGATTTCTGCAGGGGGGTGAGGTGGTTGTGAGACCTCAGCAAGCAGCGAGGAATAGGGGGAAGAGGGCTGGATTTTAGCTTATGAGTTCAAATCCTGACTCTCCTTGTACAGCCTTAGGCAAGTCATTTCCCCAACTCTGGACTTCAGTTTTCTCAAGTATGATGGGGTTGGACAAGAAAGGTGCCCTCTGACCCTAGACCTCTGAGGCCAAGGGCTCACTTCTGTGAGAACAAGGTCTGTCTCTCTACCCAATTGCCCTGCCTCAGTTGAGGGAGAATGTTGACATTGCAGTCCCTGGGTTCCAGCCTCAGCCCCTGCAAAGCAGAAAAGCTTGGAGCAGGTGGCCAGCTCCCTTCAAGCTCAGGCACCATGGAGAGGCCAAGACTCCATTTTAAAGAGCCACATTAAGAGTGGTTTATCCATTCAGGCCAGGAAGCCTTTTCTGCTCCTTGGATCCCAGCTCAGTGCCTAAGGAGCAGCCATTCCCCATCACTAGCAAACACCACTGACCTTTTAAAAATGTATTTCTAGACCTTCCCTCTCATTTTCCTGGTGCTGAGACTCAGGTACTTACAAGGCTGTTCAGGCATCTCTTCGATGGTTTCTTTCCCTGAGATGTGCAATAAAGTGTCTCCCACAAAGAATGAGTGCCATTGGCCACTTCCCAGCTTGCTGTCCCTGTCCCTGACTGTCCCTGAAGCCACAGAGAGGTGTGGCACAGGAACATGAGCTGGAAGAGGCAGTCAGAGCAGAACAGTGATGAAAGAGAGAACCAGTAGGGTGGGGGAGAAAGAGCCCAGCCAGGGTAGCTGGGACCCCTGGCTCTGACACTCACTGGTGCTATGACCTTGGGCAGTCCCTTCCCTAATCCTCTGTAAAAAGGCAGGGATGGAATTGAGATGACCTCAGAGGTCCCTTCTGCCTCTGGCACTCAGGTGCTGAGATTTGAGGTCCAGAGATCTGTGTTCAAATCTAGCTTTAACATTTTGTTAGACATGCAGCCTTAGTGGAGCCCCTTCCCTTGTTTGGGCCTGAATTTCCTCATCTGTAAATGGAAGGTTTGGCCTAAGTAACATCAAAGGCTCCTACCAGCTCTGAATGAATGCTTCTATAATCCAGATTCACTTCAGCTCCCTGGATTCGATGTTCTTTTCTATGAACTACAAGGTTGAACTAGGTGTCCTCTGAAGGACCTTGTAGCCCTGACATTTTGGAACGTGGAGACTAATTAAAGAGAACCTAATTATAACTCTCATTCCCATAGCCGCTGAAGATTTATAAAGCCCTTCCTCTCACTGACGTTGGAAGCCAAGTAATACAGGTATTATTTTCCCCACACCCTACAAATAAGGAAGGTGAGCTCCAGAGAGGGTGAATCATCTGCTCAAGGTCACACAGCTAGTAAGGGCCAGACTGGACCTAGAATTCAGGTCTCCTGACACCAGATCCCCAATGCCACTGACTGCAGGACTTCCTGACTTTTCAAAATTTGTGGCACTTCTAGTGTTTTGCCCAAAACAAAACAAAAAAATCCTTTGCAGTGGGAGAAATCTGAGCATCTGACTGGAACTCATGAAAAATGACACAGAGTAATTGCCGACATGGACGCCTGCCCATTGCTTAAAGATAGTCATTAGGAGGCCGAGAGGCTGCTCTATTCTTCTCCTTTCTTGGTCTTCCTTAGTCCCATAGTGGATCTTCCCTGTGGTGGAGGTAGGATTCTGTCTGCCAAATTCACCTTTTGTCAGCTATAGAACTAGAGGGGCCTGAGACATGGAGGATAATTCCTTTAGTTTAGAGAAGAAGAATAAACTCTGGCCCTTAATTTTCTTCACCTGCAAATCAAAATCAGCAGAAGGGTCTGTCTTGCTCTGTCTGGCAGAGCATCATAGGTTCAGAACTGGAAGGGACATTGTCAAGGCTAACCACCCCACTTTACAGATGAAGAAACTGAGGCCCAGGGGGGAATTGCCAGGGGTACAGGTCACCCAGGAGTGAATTTGAGAAGCAGCATGGTCCCAGGGTGAGAGATGGATCTGATGCTGACCCTGAAGCTCAGTAGAGATTAGACTCAGTGACTTCTAATGTCCCTCATAACTCAAAGCCAGTGATCCTAAGCCAGGACTCACACCCTGGCTTCTCGCCAAAAACCCACCCATTTCTCCATTGCACTGATTTTAGCTAAGTACTCAGAGAAAGGCTTCAGCTTGCCTGGGGTTGGAGAACTTTAAGTAATGGACCTTGGAGCTGAGCTTTGTCCTTTTCTGTGCAAAGCCATTTAGTATTTAGTCAGTCCTGCTCATTCACCCAAAGTCCAGGTGTCCATCTAGCTATTTTGTCTACACCAGTCACCCAGTGTATACTGAGCACTTACCACGTGCCAGATTAGCATGGAGGGCACACAGTGAATAAGCTGGGTCTTCAGATCAGGACTTTGGGCTGGAAGAGACCTCAGAAATGATCTAATTTGATCCCCTCATTTTACAGAAAGGGAAACTGAGGCTTGGGTGGGGAGTGTCTTACCCCAAGGCTCCCCAGGCACCAAGCAGTGTAAGGAGTCAGAGGGAGGTCTAAAGGAGCTCAGCCCTTCAGGCAGCTCCAAAGCCTCCTCTTCCATGAAGTATTACCAGGTTATCGTAACGTCTCCCTCCTCCAACCTCCTTTGTGTTTGGGGGTCACAGAACTGGAGCTGGAAGGGCCCTCTGAGCTCCTCCAGTCCCATTCCTTTCCTTTACAGTTGGGAAACGGAGGCCCACAGAGTGACTTGTCCAGGGTTACACAGTCAGTAAATAACTGAATTAGGGTTTGAATCCAAATGTGACTGCAAATGTAGGAGGAGGTCAGGGAAAGGGGTGAACTCAGCATCAACCCACCTGCAACAACTGGTCAGCTCCAGCACCCGGACTGGAGGAAGGTGGTAGGACTTAGGTGGGCTTTGCAGGATGGCTATGGTCCATTGGAAGAAAGAACAGAAAGTTAACAGGATCCTGGATCTAGTGCCAGGAGGAACCTTAGAGGGTGTCAAGTCTAAGCCTCCCGTTTTTCAGAGGAGGACACTGAGGGTCAGAGAGCTGAGGAAGTGACTTGGCCAAGGTCATACAGATAGGAACTGAGATAGAATTTGAATTCAAGTCTTCATAAGTCCAAGTTCAGGGCCCTCTCCACTACATCGAGCTACCTTCAAGGGGAGTAAGGGGAGTAGGCTGAGCCTCGGTACTCAGAATCAAGGTCAGAATTCTGGAATTCTACAGACAAGGATTAAGCACGTACTGTATGCAGACTTAGGGGTGCCAGCTATGGGGATACGAGGATGCAGAACACATGGTCCCAGCCCCAGAAGGTGCAGAAACTGCTAAAATGTAAAATGGGAGATAAGTGGACAAGAGGAATACGGCCAAAATGAAAATGGAGACCATATGAGGGAGATATCCCTACTTTCCAGGGATCTGGGAAATCAGGGAAGGCTTCATGGAGGAGGTAGCATTTGATAGGTCAGAGAAAGGGGATGGGAAGGGAATCCTGGGCTTGGGGGATAGCACGAACAAAGGAGGCAGGAACGATATGTTTAAGAGCAGCGAATCGTCTGTTTTGTGTAGAACACAGAAGATGCGGTGGGGGAGCGATGTGAGGTGAGCTTGGAGCCAGCCTGGGGAGGGCTCAGGGACGCGAGTTTTATCCTCTTGGTGGCACAGGGCCCCGAGGGCATCAGCCCACGAGTTTTCGGGTCAGAGCTGAGCGTATGAAGATGACTCTGTCCGTGGCGTGGGGGGGGGGGGGGGGGGAGGAGGGAGGAGGGGCAGAGAACGGGTCAACTCCAGCAGGAGGAAGGAGGGAAAGCCTCCTCTCCTGGAGAACACACTGCGTGAGGAGGCCAGGAGAGGCCAAAGGCGCCCGAGCCGGGGCCGCATCACAGAGTCCTTCTCCGCTTGTTTGTTTTGCAGCGCTGTCCGCACACTTCAGAGTCTGTGAGCCCTACACGGACCACAAAGGTCACTACCACTTTGGCTTCCATTGTCCCCGGCTTTCCGACAACAAAACCTTCATCTTGTGCTGTCACCATAACAACACGGTCTTTAAATACTGCTGCAACGAGACAGAGTTCCAGGCCGTGATGCAGTTGAATCTCACCAGCCAATCCGAAGGCTACATGCATAAGTAAGTGGGTTCATTCAGAGCCCTGTTGACCCTTATCTTCAAAGGACCTCTTTGGAGGAGAAAGACCACAGGGTTTGGACTCAGGCTTGACCTGGGTGCGAAGCCCTCCCCTGACCCTGCGCAAGCACTGGGGTGACTCTCTATCACTTTCCCCATCTGTAAAATGGAAAAAAATAATCCGCAAACTACCTATTGCTGCCATCCAACATTGTTATAAAGCAAAGTGCCAGAGAAAGGAGAATTACTGTTTGGGCATCCTTCCTTCCTCTGGCACCAGTGCCTGCCCCCTCCACACTCACACACACCCAGGAGAAACATCAGCCCCTTATTTTGTTAGCTTATAAGACTAATTACCCAATACTGTCTGGCTTCCAGTCCCCAAAGCTCACGTAGCCTTCCGCCCAACATAACTCGAGACGACACAGAACAATAACCGTGTTCTCAGAATTCCAAATGCTTTGTAAACATTAACAAGCCCTAGCCGGCCTGTTAAGGACGGGAGGCAAATGTGATCGTCACCTTGCTCCAGATGGGGAACACAGTCCCCGAGGGAGGCAATTGGTGCCAGAATGAGAATTCAAGTGAAGGAATTTAATATGAAGAGGCAGAGAGCCTGCTGGAGGCTTGGCAGGCAGAGGGCTCCAACTTTTCAAATGGAGTGGAGAGGGGATTTTTTTTAATCCTTATTTTTAAAACCATGTGTTTCTATAATCTGCATATTTGCATGTGATTTCACACTTAAGCTGCTGAATGTTTCAGTGTTTGGTTCCTGAAGCTCATTGAGCAAATTTCAAATGAACCATTTGTCTCCAAGAAAAGAGGGAATCATTGAGTCTTAGGATCATGAGCTCTTCAAATCAGAGCATCCTAGAATCTTAGCATCTTAAACTACAGTATCCTTGAATCTTAAAATTGGAATATCCTACAATCTTAGAATTAGAGTATCCTGGAGTCTTAGAACTGAAGTCTCCTAGAATCTTAGAATTAGAATATCCTAGAGTCTTAGAACTGAAGTCTCCTAGAATCTTAGAATTAGAATATCCTAGAGTCTTAGAACTGAAGTCTCCTAGAATCTTAAAGTTGGAGTATCCTAGAGTCTTAGAACTGGAATATCCTAGAATCTTAGAACTGGAATATCCTAGAATCTTAGAATTAGATATCCTAGAATCTTAGAACTGGAATATCCTAGAATCTTGGACCTAGAATATCCTAAAATCTTAGAACTGGATTATCCTAGAGTCTTAGAACTGGAATATCCTAGAATCTTAGAATTTAAGTATCCCAGAATCTTAGAACTGGAATATCATAGAATCTTGGAACTGGAATTTCACATACTCTTAGAACTGGGGTATCCTAAAATCTTAGAACTGAGGTATCCTAGAATCTTAGAATTGGAATCTCCTAGAATCTTAGAATTAGAATATCCTAGAGTCTTAGAACTGGAATTTCACATACTCTTAGAACTGGAATATCCTAGAGTCTTAGAACTGAGGTATCCTAGAATCTTAGAATTGGAGTCTCCTAGAATCTTAGAAGTGGGGTATCCTGGAATCTTGTACTATGGTATCATACAGACTTAGGTTACAGTTTCATGGAATTTTAGAATGGAATTATCAACTCTTAGACTACAGTATCATAAATTTTCTAGACTCAAGTGTATCTTATATATTATATCTCATATAATACATCTTATCTAGTTATCATAGAGTTTTAGACTTTAATATCTGAGTATCTTAGGATCTTAGAATCACAGAATACAAACCAACAAACCCAATTTAACAAATATTTAAGTACCTATGCCAGAGGTACCTGGGAGACAAAACAAAATTATTCCTGAGCTTTCTACTCTTATCCCAGGATCAGAGTGTCTAAGTTAAAGAATTTATAGGTTTAACTTTTAAGTTTTGCCCCAAGACCCAGCTTGAGAGAATTATTTTATAAGCATAGTATAGAATGTCAGAACTGGGCAGGTCTCAGAACAGAGAATATTAGATCTGGGAGGGGCCTATGAACAAGGAATGTCAGAGCTGGGAAGGACCTTAGAACAGGGAATTTCAGAGCTGGGAGGGACCTTAGAACAGGGAATGTCAGAGCTGGGAGGGACCTTAGAACAGGGAATTTCGGAGCTGGGAGGGACCTCAGAACAGGGAATTTCGGAGCTGGGAGGGGCCTCAGAACAGGGGATGGCAGAGCTGGGAGGGGCCTCAGAACAGGGGATGGCAGAGCTGGGAGGGGCCTCAGAACAGGGGATGGCAGAGCTGGGAGGGGCCCTGCAGAGTTGGAGGGGAACTTAGAGGTCATTTAGTAAGACCCCCTCATCCTGCAGATGAGGAAATTCAGTTCCAGGGAAGGATAGTCGCTTGCCCTGAAGATCATACCAGTGACCAGACAGCCAGCATTCATGCCTTGGGCCCCCAGTGCAGCAATGTCCCACCCAATCCCTCACTGCCTCCGTGAATGTGAGTCACTGTTGTCTTCCATATTATTAACTGTTGGGAATCATCCCTTTAATGGAGGAGAGCTGGGGGAGTCGAGCTGAAAGTGAGCCGAACTGAGCCAGTCTCCTCTCCCCACTCAGCCTCACCAAACCTCTCTGCTTCTCCTTGGCATATGAATCAGCCCCAGAGGCGGAGCTGGTAGCAGCCAAAAGGGTAACAAGCTTGGTGATGGATGCCTGATTTATTTGTGTTTTCTGAAAGAACAGAATGGCTTGTTTGGGTTGGGGCTCTTTGGCAGATGGAAAGCCAGGCCAGGCTGCAGAAAACTGTCTGATGGGGGAGCTCACCAAAACAAAAATCAGGCTCCCTTGGGGGTCAAGTGGATGGCATTCAGGGCATTGGAAAAGGGAGAGGAGCATCAGGAACACTTGATTTCATCATTTGCCCTGGGCAAACACTTAACTTTTCTGAGCCTTGGTTTCTAAATTTGTAAAATGGGGAGAATCAATCAACAAGTATTTGCCAAGTCCTTATATGACCCAGCCACCCTACTAAGTGCTGGGGATACGAAACCAAAAGAAAAACAGTTCCTGCCCACAAGGAGCTTACATTCCAGGGAGACAGACAGGGAGACAACATTTTGAGTTTGTATAGTAGGGAACTGCTGTCTAAATAAATCTATCACAATGCAGAAAGTACAGATGTAAAAACCCGGGCTTTCCTATGCTTAAGCACTAGTTCAGAGAGATAGAAAAATCATCCCTGAACAGATTTTTGGACAAGCTTTTATAGAGAAGATTATATCTTAGAAACAGAGAACTAATTCTTTTATATATTGCTATCTTGTACATTTTTTAGGCTAAAGAAGTTAAGAAAAAAGATTCATAATCTCATGCTTCCTTCAGTCTCATAAAAGTTGAACAAACTTGGTTATGCAGAGTCATAATCTTATACATCCCCAAGGAAACAAACCTAATTAAACAAACTGTAGGTAAACTAAGTCAGGCTACTGATTAAACTACATTTAGAAGGTTCACAACTAGGCTGATGGGGGGGAGAGGAGATTCACATGTGTATAGAAGCTGTGTCAGAATTCTTTCCTTAAGTCAAATTACTTTGGAAGTCTCCAGTCCCTTTTTCCATTTCTTATCTGAGGGATGTTAGATTGTCTTACTTTAACACTAGTATTCCATGAATTAGTTTTTGGTCAAGTGAGGTTGATGTTAACTGGAGACAGGCTTTCAGTTAACCAAATGTTTGTAGAAGGAATGGTCCTGAACCCCAAACAATAAAAATTAATAAAAAAAAGAATTCAAAGGTGACCAAATATAATCAACAGCCCCTTGAGGCTTTCACTTTTGTCTTTGTATCCCCAGCACTTAACACCGTACCTGGTACACAATGGAGGCTTAATAAATGCTTATTAATAGATTGATTGTCATCATTGGATATTCATTCACCTGCCTTACAAGGGTATTTTTTTTAAAAAAGAGCTGTGTAAAATCTTCAGCTGTCAAGAAATGAGTTGTTGGGGAGATGGAGGTGATCAGAATCACTTCTGCTTCTGCCTCTCCTGGGAAATTTCTGGCATTCCCCTCATTCACAGAGAGAGCTTGATGCTCAGGAGAAATCCCTGAACTTGGGATCAGGAGACATGAATTAACACCATAGCCATCACTTCCTAGACCCCACAACCCAGTTCCCTCACTATCCTCACTGGTTCTCTCTCACTGGAAGTTTTCAAGCGAAAGCTGAACAACCATTTCCCAGGTGTACCTAACAGGGTATTTTCCTTAGCTATAGGTTTGATGATATGATTGCCCAGCTCCCTCTGAGTCTGTGATAACCTCCCGTCTTTGGAGATGCTCCAGTTTGTCAAAGTCCCTCTTAAAGTATGGTGCTCAGTTCTCTGTGGATTGCAAATGTTCATTGACCTGTAACAGGCTCTACCACATAGAAACCATTGTCTAGATAATCCATTATCTAGGAACACTTCCATCAATATTCACCTGCAATGCCTCACCACAATGTCAGGGTGACCCTGGGCTCTTGAAGACTTGGATTCCAACCTCTGACAGGTGCTTCTTGGCTAAAACAACATTAAGTCTGGGCCCAATGATGAAGAATGTGTTTGTGGTCCAAGAATCAGCTGAGCTAAGTTTCAAGAAACTCATCATCAGATTGGCTACAGATGGCTAAATTTTTCCACCAAGCAACTCTCAAAGTGCACTAAGTCATAGAGAGGCTGCTATCTGTGTCAGTGGAGAGAGCACCCACACCAAGAAATACTCATGTCAAAATTATGGTATCTCTCCACTGTCAGATCCAAATGTGAACTAGAGAAGCTGTGGAAGTGACCTTTGAAGAGTGACCAGATGACATCCTAATGGATTGAAATAGCCCTTGTAGAAAAATGCACACATGGGATATTTTTCACTGACATGAGTGTAATTACAGGGAGAAAGTTTGTCTCTGCAGATCAATGATTTGCTTTCAATCATCAAAAAACATAAACTCTATGGCCCAGCTTATTCTCCTTAATGCCTTCACTCCTCCATCCTCAGCTTGAATGTCTCTAAGTGATGAAAAATTTAATTTTACATCTTAAGCCTAAATCTACCACCTTGTAATTTATCCAGGTTTTGCCCTCTAGGACCAAGCAGGACAAAGTTAATCCCTCATCTGTGTGGCAACCCTTCAAATACTTAAAAATAGCTGTTATTCCCCCTCCCCCAAAGTATCCTCTGTCTCCAGTTCCCTCGGGCAATCCTCCCATGATGTGGTCTCCTTTCTTGTACTACCCTAGTCCCCCTCCCGTTGCTCCCCAGCTCATCAATGGACTTCCTAAAAGGTGGTGCTTAGAACTGAACTCCAGACTCCATTGGGGTAGTCTGAGAAGAGAAGAGGTCAAAGAAACTGTCACCCTTTTTCCCTCTGGCCCCATAATACATCCTGAGAGTCAGCACCAGAAAAGATTTGCTGGCTTTCCTTAGGCAATTTCTACAGAAAGCCCTTTGCTCTCTCATTTTAATATTATTTATCATGTTACTTCTGGATGGAAAGGCTGTTTAGATGATGCTGGCTCCCGTTGGGCTGTTTTGGGTCAGGTTATCAGCACTGGTTCTGTTAGAAGGTTTATAGCTCACAAATTGCTTTTGGAGACATATTTGTTTATTGCTTGGGAAGCACTGAAAGCATTTTCAGTCAATAAATAACCCCCAAATGCACTGGAAAGTCACATCTGTGGCTTCTAGTGCCCATGATGGCATTCAGTTGGAAAGGGCCGGGGGGGGGGGGGGAGAGAGAGAGAGAGAGAGAGAGAGAGAGAGAGAGAGAGAGAGAGAGAGAGAGAGAGAGAGAGAGAGAAAGAGAGAGAGGGGGAGAGAGAGAGAAGCATCTGGATAGGGTGAATTTTCTGGATCACAGTTTTCAAGCAAAAATTTACCTGTCATAAATGATTCTACCATGTAGGATCCCAAGACTGGTGCCGTATTTCAGAAGGGACACTGCCAAGCTGGAGGTTGTTCCAAGGAAGGTGACCAAGATGGGAAGACCAAGATAGAAACTGTAGGAGGATTTATTGAAGAAACTGGGGATTTTTATCTAGTCTGTAAGTGGGAAGACTCAGGTGGGATCCCCTTTGCTGACAGTCTTCACCCAGCTAAGAAATTGTCCTGGGGCAGACCAACTTGATTAATTCTGAATGGAGCCAGAGGATAGAGCTAGGACATAACCACTTTTCAGGAATACTATAAAGGGGATTCATGCTTTGCGGAGATGTTGTCCTAGATGACATACCGGAATAGAGGCTCAATGCAGGTAAAGACTAGGTCCTCCTTTAGAACCAAGGGTTTTGCACATTTTTAAAAAAAATGTCCTTTTTTATTACAGACTTAATAAATGTCAATAAACATAAACACTTCAATGTACAAAGAAAGAACAGAAAAGGGGAGATGAGGTGGGGGTAGGGAGTTGTAGATGAAATTGTGAATCTCTGCCCTGCACTATTGGTTCACATGTAGGAGAAGGGCTGGATCGCTGATTTGACTGAGGTAAGAAATACCCAGTGATGAAACTCTCTCTATTGATACATGTGGGCAACTTCTCAGTCATTTCTAGTTGGACATTTAAAGCTGGAAGGTATCTTAGAGGTCACTGAGTCCACTTCCCTCCTTTTACAGATGAAGAAACTGAGGTCCAGAGAAGTTGAGTGGTCAAGGTCAAAGAAGTGAAGGATGACAGGGCTGGGGTTTGAACCAGACCTCTGACCACAAATCCAGCATCCTTTCTCCTCCACCTATGCCATGTTGGCTTTTCTTAGAGAGTTGAGAGAGTTGTCAGTCACACAGCTAGTAAGGATCAGGAGAAATTCATTCAATGTTAAAAATAGTAAAATATTAAATTAGCCTCAAAATATTGATCAATATTTTATTTTTAATATTTACTAATATTAAGTTTTTAATTAATAAGAGTAATTTGTTTAATGCTTGCCATGTGCTAACCACCAGGGATTCAAATACAAGCAGAAAGATGGAACCTGCCCTCAAAGAGCCTACATTCTTTTTTTTTTTTTTTGCTTTTTTTTTTGGAGGGGGGAAGGCAGGGCAATTGGGGTTAAGTGATTTGCCTGAGGTCACAGAGCTAGTAAGTGTGTCATGTCAAGATTTGAACTCAGGTCTTCCTGACTCCAAGGCTGGTACTGTACTCATTGAACCACCTAGCGGCCCCTAAGAAGCCTACATTCTAATGGATTTGAGGCAAAGGCAGAATTTGAACTCATGTCTTCCCAACTCTAAGACCATTCCTCTGTCCACTGTACCATAGTGTATCTAGGACATAGAAGCATTCTCTGTGGTGGTGGTGGTGTTCAGCCATTGTTCAGTCATGTCTGACTCCTCCTGACCCATTTGGGATTTTCTTGGCAGAGATGCTGGAGTGGCTTACCATTTCCTTCTCCGGCTCATTTTACAAATGAGGAAACTGAGGCAGACAGGGTGAAGTGACTTGCCCAGGGTCACACGACAAGTGAGTGTCTGAGGACAGATTTGAACTCAGGAAGAAGAGTCTTCCTGACTCCAGGCCCGGAGCTCTGTGGCGCCCCCTAGCTGCCACCATGTTCCCTGTACACAGTAGGCATTTCATGTGAGTTCCCTTCTACTTGAGGTTTGGTAGCATATGCTTTGTAAGGGGATGAATGAATACATTAATATACCAATATAATATATAATATAAATAATACAATTAATATAACAAAACATGACAGTATAATATATATCAATAATAGTATGAGACTTGGCATTTACGTACCTTTTAAGGTTTGGAAGAACCTTTGTGTACGTCGTAACAGCCCCTGGAGATCGGGGCTACTAAAATCCCCATTTTACAGAAACTGGGGCCTGGAGTTGCCTCATCATGCGTTGATCTACTAGTAAATGACTGACACCCAGCCTGAAGCCCAGCGCTCTGTGTTCACCAGCACCCGGGCTCTCATTGTCCGTATGGGAACACCACCAAGGCAGGCTGCCTCTCCCAATCACTTACATTCTCTGATCATTGCCTGAGGCACCGAGAGGTTGACTTGTCCATACTCACACAAGGGTAGGATTTGAACCCAGGTCTTTCTAAGTGCAAACCCAGCTTCCACAGCATTGCTTTTGAGCAGACAGGAGCCTGCTCAGTACAAGTCGGAATGCTCTTCCCAACCCTCTGCTCTCCCCAGGCTCCGATTACTCCTGGATGCCGACGTGCAGATTAAAACAAACCCTGGCGGCCCAGCCAGCCAGGGAGGCTGCACACTCGATTCGACCAGAAAACATTTATATTCAGGAAACTATAAAAACAAGCTCTCCAGGAAGGGAAAATTGGAAGCAGGCCTGGGTTTGAGGAGAAAGGATTCCGTGCAGGACTGAACCTCTGACAGAGAGGACACTTAAACCCCTTTTGGGGGTGCCTGTTGGAGAGGGCCCAGGTGTAGGGAGGTGGAGGGGCTGGTGAAGAGGCTCCAGAGAGTCCCATAGCACCCTGTCAGTCAGCCCAGACATGGCCAACCTGCACCCAACTGGGTTTTGTTGTTTGTTTCTGAAGCAGGATTCCACAGAGAAAAGTAGAAAAATAGCTCACATTTTTAAAGTGTTTTAAGGTTTGCAAAGTATTTTTCAAATTAAATTTTATTTTATTTTCAGACCCGCCTTCTATCCCTCATGCCTCCCCCCTTTCCCATTAAGAAAGTAAGAAAAACAAACTCCATTATAACTGTATACTCAGGCAAAATAAATTCCCCCATTGGCCACGTCCAAAAACAACATGTCTCTGTACTCCAAGGTTCAGCCTCTCTGGCAGGATGTGGGCCGAATGTTTCAGCATGAGTCCTCTGGAATCATGGGTGGTGATTAAGCCAATCAGATTTCCAAATTCTTTCAACTCTCTTGGTCCATTCAATCTTATTGTTACTGTATAAACTGTTCTGGTCCTGCTCACTTCCCTCTGTATCAGTTCAAACAAGTCCTCCCAGGCTTCTCTGAAACCATCTCCATCATCATTTCTCACAGCCCAATAGTATCCATCACATCCCGTATCCACATATCCATATATCCATCCACATTCCACCATGGTGTGTTCAGCCATTCCCCAGTTGGTGGGCAGCACCCCCTTCAGTTTCCAGTTCTTGTGAAATAGTTTCTAACCATCAGCTCCTTTGACCAGGTCAGGTCAGGACTAGAATGCCAAGAAGGGGAGCCTGGAATTTGCTCAGGGCTATGTGGAGCCATTGAAGATTTTTGGGCAAAAGAGTGACATATAGGAAGAATTATTGGTACCTAGAATCTGGGGGTCAGTTCACTGACAAGCTGGAAAGTATCCGGAGTGGGGATCAATGAGGTTTTAAGCAGACTAGAAACCAAAGCTGAGCAGAGTCAGCTAAAAGAATCCTAGGTCTAGAACCAAAAGGGAACTTTGAGGTCAGAGAGACCAATCCCCCCTTAATTTTGAAGATAAGAAAATTGAGACTAAACAAGGATAATTGACTTAAGATAGGATGATAAATTTAAACCTGGAGGTTCCATAGAGGCTGTTGAGTCTAACCTCTCCCATTTTACAGATAAGGAAACTGAGGCCCAGAGGAGCTAAAAGAGGAAAGGTAGAAAGGTCATTAATGGTGATCTTATCTTCCACCTTATTCTACAGAGAGGGAAACCACATCAAAGGCAGAGGAGGTGACTTTGCTCAAATAGGTAGCAAGTGTCAGGAGCAGGATTTGACCTGGACCTGGAGCCAGTGTTCTTTCCATTATATCATGGAAACCTCTGCCTTAGTTTCTTCCTCTGTAAAACTTGCCCTCAAATTCCCCTCCGGGGTCTGAATCCGTGATAGGTGACACAGCTAGTCAGCAGCACAAGTGGGAAGTCATGGGGTCCTAGAGCTCAAAGGGACCTCTCATTTGCAGATGAGGACACTGAGCTTAAGCAGCTTGCTCAGGGTTACACAGCTGGTGAGTATCAGAGGGCAGGAATCAAACCCGGGGCTTCCTGATCACCTCCGTGAAGGAACAGAGGCAAGATCTGACCATGGTCCTTAAGTTCTCAAGTGGAAGAGGGATTGACTTTTTCCTGCTTGGCCCCAGAGGGCAGAATGGGAACAAAGAGAAGGAAATGGATGACCGGGCACTTCAGTTTCCTAGTCTTTAAGTGGACTAGATGGACTGCCTCCCTTTTCAGCTTGATAGTCCTAAAGCTTTTGAGAGCCAAGCTTTCTGGGTGGCTGCCCAGATCCAGAAGGGGTGGTCCCGCACTGTGCTTTCCCCATCAGAGGAGGGCTGTGAACAGGCACTGGGCAGCCACCAGCCTCAAGGATTACATTTTAGACTGTGTGCCCTCATCCAAATAGTGACATTCTTTGAGCCCTAGAGCCTTGGCCTCTGAAGCTTCCAATTTGAAGAGCGTTGAACCCTAGAATCTTAGAGTCAGCGTTTGAGATGCTGCATAGACACACAAGGGAAGATGCTCCCCATTCCTCTGGAGGCACGGCTACAAAGAGAGGTTGAGTCTGGAGTGCTAGGAAGAGAAATGTGGCATTGGAGTGAAGTTCTGAGTAGACAATAATAGGGAGCCAGGGAAGATCTTTGAGCACAAGTATGTCATGGCCACAGGTATCATAAGAAAGATTATTCTGACAGGGGAGTGAGGGGTGGATTGGAGCAGGAAAGAGGCAAAGCGGGAGAAGCTGAAGGGACTATTGCCACTATCGAGGCAGGCACCAGGGTGGAGAAAGAACAGAAACATGGAGTCACAGGACTTGAGTTAGAATCCTGACTCTTCTCCTGGTCCTTGAATATTGATTCTCGAGGTCTCAGCAGAGAGGCGACAAATCAAAGCCATCTTTTGAGCCTTTGAATTTTAAAATTGCAGAGCATTTGGATAAGTCTACAGAGCCAATGGCATACAACCACTGTTGAGCCTCGCTGAGGCTCTACAAGCCTGCTTTTCCAGCCCTAGCACCCTCCCTGACTTCTCTCCCAGACTGGATTTCTGTCCTTATGCTGCCAACTGCATTCCTGCCCAGCCTGATCTTCCCCATCCACAAAGATTGGGGCTGTCTGGCACAAAATCCCCAGCACTCCCTCCTCCCATCCGCAGACGTCCTCAGAGCCATTCCTGAAGAAGGGGTGAACATCCCTCTTGATGACAGGGGGAAAGAGGCCTGAATGTGGAGTCCAAGGACTTGGATCCAAATCCTGCCTCTGATGCTTATTAGCTGTGTGACTTTGGGGAAGTCATTTGCCCTCAGAGCTTCCATTTTTTTCAACCACAGCATGAAGGGGTTGGGCTAGAAAACCTCAGAGTTCCCTCCTAGCTCTAATGCAATGATCCTAGAATGTTCGCAGCTCTCTGGGCCCCAATTTCCTCAGCTCTAAAATGAGAAGGTTGAAGTAGATGGTCTCTAAGGCCCCTTCCAGAAGCCAGCCAGTGATTTTTGGATTGTTGGAGATTCTACTCCTCCCTTGGGCTCCTCCCTCTCTCCCTCTCCTCTCTCTCTGTTTTTCTCTCTGTCTCTCCCCTCTCTCTCTTTTTTCTCTCTCCTCTCTCCTCTCTCTCCTCTCTCTCTTTTCTGTCTTTGTCTCTGTCTCTCCTCTCTTCTCTCTCTGTTTGTCTGTCTCTGTCTCTGTCTCTCTCCTCTTTCTCTTCTCTGTCTCTCCTCTATTTTCTCTCTCTCTGTCTCTCTGTCTCGCTCTGTGTCTGTCTCTGTCTCTCTCTCCCCTCTCTCCTCTCTTCTCTCTCTTCTCTGTCTCTCTCTGTGTCTCTCCTCTTCCCTCTCTCTCTCTCTCTCTCTCTCTCTCTCTCTCTCTCTCTCTCTCTCTTTCTCTGTGTGTGTGTGTGTCTCCTCACTGTCTCCTCTCTCCCTCTCCCTCCCTCCCTCTCTCCATTTTCTCTTTCTTTCTCTGTCTCTGTCTTGTCTCTCTGTCTCTTTCCCTCATCATTCCCTCCTGCTCCTTCTAGGATACTGCTCAGCAGTCAGATCCCCCTCTCTCACATACCTTCAGTCTTTTTCTCTCTCCTTTTTTCAGTGCTAGATTCCTTGTCAAAGGTGGCTCCACCCAAGGATTCTATTTCTTCAGGCCCACTCCCCACTCTCCCCTACATCCTTGGTCATCTGGCTTCCACCCCCAACCCCGGCTCCCACTCCATAGAAGCTGCTCTCTTGAAGGTCACCAACAACCCCCTAATTACCAAATCTCTCAGCCTTTTAAGGCTCCTCATCCTCTTTATCTTTTCACTGTCTTTGGATGCTGTCAGCACAATACCCCCCATACTGTTTCCTCCCTCTGTTTCAGAAACACCACGGTTTCTGGGTTCTCCTCCTGACTTCCCAAGCAGCCCTTCTCTGTATCCCCCAAATGCAGGCATTCCCTAAGGCTTTGTCCTTGGGTCCTCTCGTCTCCTTTCTTCTCTCCTCTCCACCTTTCCTCTCCCATTCCCTCTCCTCTCTTCTAAGTTCTCTTTCTTCAGTTTCTCCCCTGAAAGGTAGAAGGAGAGGGATGAGGAAAGAGCCCAGGGGGAAGCCTATACAAAAACATGGAGGCTGGAGATAGAATATAGAGTACAAGGACCAGTACCATTTGTCCAGAGCACAGAGAATTTGTGATGGGAGAAAATGTGGAGTTGTTTCAGAAAGACACAGTGAGGCCAGACTGGAGAATCTTTAAATGAGCAGGAGGGAGGACACTAACACTTCTTGAACCAGAAGGACAGCCACACAGTGAGCTCCGGGAGGGCAGCAGAGCCTGGGCCTTCTCTGGACTTTCTCCTCCCCACACCTGGAAAGCACATACTCAGCCTTTGGGCATCGGCTGCACAGCATGGGCCAGACAGTATAAGATCTATGCCATTCATATGAGGGACACTCATGACCTTCCCACCCCATCCCGCAAGTACTTCATTGTCCTTCAAATACTCCTTCTCTAAAGCATACACACACACACCTCTCACATACACTCACACATACACAACTGCAAGTGCACACAATCACACTCATATACACATACAAAAATAAACACATAAATACACACACATATACACACAATCACACCCACAAAGTTGCCACCTTCTCTCCTAGAGGGGCACAACATCACAGAACTCACCAGAGGGTCAACCAGAGGTGGTTCAGACCCATCCTGTTTTGCTTCCCAAACAGGCCTAGGCTAAAAAGTCACAAATCCTTCAGTCTCCCTCGCTCCCTCCCAAGGCCAAACGTTTCTTGTGGAATACTAACTCCAACCACCATGTGTCTTTCTATCACACCCTCTGTGTTACATAATTGTGAAAAAAATCAGAACCCTATGGGAATGGGAATGAGATGAAGCCTGTCAACCTGTCTGCTCCTGGGGTTGTCCCCAACATGATTTCATTTTGCCTACAGATGAGCCCCAATTCCAATACTTTCATCCAATTATGAAACAAAATTCTGATATGCCCCCTCAGAGGCTTCTCCCCCAACCTGGCACTCTCCCTTGCCTTGGAACAGCATAGAGAGGCTGCTGCCATGGGTTCTGGGATAATCCTCTGAGGATGCATTCTGAATACTATAGTTCATGAGCCCCTACCAGGAGTAGCTTTGCCATGTACATTCAGCCAAGCAGAAACAATTAGCACTTTGAAAAAAACATTTATTAATATGCTATAATAAGAACAGGTGTTACCCAGTAACCTCCCCCTACCACCTCCACCACAAACCTGAGGTAGATTCTCCTACTAAGGTCTACGGGGAGACTGAGCAAAAACTTAAATACAATGGCAAAGGTGTAGGGAATATGTCTGGCTGTGGTAAATCACAAATCCTATTAGTGTAGGGACAAAAAGGCTTTTCTCCTTCCATGGAGTCCTTTCTCCTTCCATGGAGTCCTTTCTCATGGAGTCCTCCCTCCTTCCATGGAGTCCTTTCTCCTTCCATGGAGTCCTCCCTCCTTCCATGGAGTCCTCCCTCCTTCCATGGAGTCCTTTCTCCTTCCATGGAGTCCTCCCTCCTTCCATGGAGTCCTCCCTCCTTCCATGGAGTCCTTTCTCCTTCCATGGAGTCCTTTCTCATGGAGTCCTCCCTCCTTCCATGGAGTCCTTTCTCCTTCCATGGAGTCCTCCCGCCTTCCATGGAGTCCTCCCTCCTTCCATGGAGTCCTTTCTCCTTCCATGGAGTCCTCCCTCCTTCCATGGAGTCCTCCCTCCTTCCATGGAGTCCTTTCTCCTTCCATGGAGTCCTCCCTCCTTCCATGGAGTCCTTTCTCCTTCCATGGAGTCCTCCCTCCTTTCATGGAGTCCTTTCTCCTTCCATGGAGTCCTCCCTCCTTCCATGGAGTCCTTTCTCCTTCCATGGAGTCCTCCCTCCTTCCATGGAGTCCTTTCTCTTTCCATGGAGTCCTCCCTCCTTCCATGGAGTCCTCCCTCCTTCCATGGAGTCCTTTCTCCTTCCATGGAGTCCTTTCTCCTTCCATGGAGTCCTCCCTCCTTCCATGGAGTCCTCCTGCTCCTCCCCCAGGTGTCCTCCAAAGCCCTGCCATGGGGGTTGCTCATGTGGGCTCCCAGGGTCCGCTCTTTGTAGCCAGCCTCTGCTGCCAGGAGAGCTATCTCATGAAGCTGTTGTCTTCCTTGAGTGACATTTCTGCAGCCATATCTGCTTCTACTATGATGAGGGAGTCTCTGAGGGTTCCTCAATTTGGGCCTTGGACTCTCTCAAACGGCTAGAGAAGGTGTCTGCTGGGCAAGTGGCTGCAAGACCTAGATAGAGAGAGAAACGAAGACAGAAATCTCTGCTCTGATATTCCACTGCTTCCCTCTCTCTGGGACTATTTAAAGCCCCTAAAGCACGTGACTAATTTGCTTCCTTAAATTCCATTGTAGAAAGGTGTTCTCACATCACAAAGGGATCGGCCCATCTAGCCACCTTGTGACCACCTAGTCATCTATTCTTTGCTTTCTGTGACTATGGCGAGTGCAGGGTATTGGGGAATCACCTTCCTTTTAAGTCCCTTTATCCACCTGTAGGATAACTGTCTGAACACTAAACTGAAAAGAATGTCAGGATGACAATGTAACCTAGAATCATTTCTATCTGAGCTCTGTTGAATGTAAGATGAGAAGAACAGAAAGATGACAACCACAACAACAGCAGATGACAAATCTCTATCCTCTAGAAACAGACCTGAAATCTGCTTGAGGGTGTGACAAATAAACTGGGACCAGAGCACCGTCACAGATTGAACTGTGGCCCACCATCACTTGGATGGAGCATCAACCCATAAAAACCTAAGAACAACATTTTTTAATGGAGTTCACTGTACCAAAGACCCCTAATTTCCATGCTACTTGATGGGGTGTGGAGTGGAGAGTGGGAATAACATTCAAAATATAGGGAAGAATCAAAACCACCTGGGAATAGGATGATGTCCGATCTAATCCAATAAACATTTATTAAGCACCTACTATGTGCCAGGCACTGTGCCAAGCACTGAGGGTACAATTAATAAAAAGAAAGACAGTCCCTACCCCTCAAAGAGCTTATAATCTAATGGAGAGGGAAAGACAATGCACGAAAGAGGACAGGAAAGGGGAAAGCCAGAGGGTACCCATTCCCCTGGCAATTTGTTCTTTTGAGCTGAAACCAGGAAGAGCAGCAGATACAGCGTGGAACCAGCCAAATGACTAGTTTCTGCCCTCTATAAGAGAAAGCATTGGGAGGAGTTTGGTACCCCACCCTCCAGCCCTCCAATCAGAGGGGAGAGGAAGCTGAGGGAGGTAGTGTCGATCAAGGCTTGCATTAGCAGCATAAAGATGAGGTTAGAGGCAATGAACTTAATCTGGGAATGGGGCATCTTACTCTCTGCAGTTGAATCCAGGCAGATTAGCAATGTGGTCCCCATTGTCTCTTCTGATTGAGTTGTCTCACAAGGATGCTTTCCATGAGCCTACCAAGCCTTAAATCCTAACATTTCTATTCAATTATGAAAAAGAGCCATTTTCTCCACCAGCAAAATAATCCACAGAATATTAAATATAAATGAATCATAGCAACTTGGTCAGGGACTATAATTATCCACACTCCATCAAAAAAGAATAATATTAATAGGAACATTAAGAATAACTGGCATTTATCTGCATATCAGAGACCGATAAGCCCTTTATTTACCTCATCTCAGTTGATCAATTAGTGACCCATACCTCTATTAATGTATACTGATAGAATCAATTTTTTGACCCTAAGTGTAAAATTTTCCATTTATTCCTTTTAAATTTCATTTTATTTGATTCTACCCAACATACAGGAATAGGGAACCTACAGCCTTGAGGCCACATATAATAACAAAAGGATTTGTTTTGTGAAGTTTGGATTCAGTCAAAGGGCTGCACTTGAGGACCTAGAGGACCACATGTGGCCCTGAGGCCACAGATTCCCCATTCCTGTATCTAGCATGTTGAAATTTCCTTCTGAGTCTGGACTGCGTCATCCCAAGTGACAGCCCTCCATCCCAACTTTCTAGGTCCATAGATGCAATGCCTTCATCTGAATCTTTGATAAAGATGTTGTCCATCACAGGAACAGGGACAGATCCCTGAGGCACTTCTTTGGAGACCTCCCTCCACATTGCCCTTGGTCCATCATTCTAGACTCTTTGGGCCGAGCTCCCGTCCCTTGGTGGATGCCACCACCAAGGCCAATGTGTCTTCTTGCTGACTCAGCTCCTCAACTCTATCTTAATTAACACAAGGAGGTGCCTCATTCTTCTGTGTGGCAGAAACAGATGCTATTTACAAGGAGCAGATGGGAAGCCCACATTCAGAGTGGTTAATAAATCCATGCCTGAAAGTCTCCACGTTCTAAAATAACCCTGGTTCAGTCTGAGCAATGCTGAAAAGAGCCCACCCTTTGCTGAAGGCACCATGATTTCCATCCATCCAGTTAACCCCCTGAGCACTGAGTTCTCTGTCCACCGGACTCAGCTAACGAGGGAAGGCTTCATGAAGGCAGTGGCCGAAAGGGCATCTTGTTCAGCCCCTTCAAGAACCAGGAATCCCCTCTTCAGTGTAGGTCATAGATCCTGTGATCTGCAGAGATGTACCTTAGAAATCATCGAGTCCAACACTTATTTTACAGATGGGGAGACTAGACAAGGCTTAGAGAGGGGAAAGTGGCCTTCCAACAAGCACAGAGGTAGTGAGGTCAGAGAGCTCACTACCTCTAAAGATATCTGGGACATTTTTGGACAGCTTTACTGGTCACTTCTTGAGAGAGGTCTTGGAGGACAGCAAGGCAGAGAAGGGAGGTCATTCCATGTAAGAGGCTCAGCAGCAGCAAAGAGGCAGACACAGCTGAGCATGGCATTGTGTGATGGCAGCAAAGTGACCTCCCCAGGGTCACACAGCCAGGACATGTCAGAGGGGGGTCTTGAGCGCAGGCCAACTCCCAGGCCAACTCTTTCTCCACTTCACCACACTGATCCTCGTGGCTGTCCTCCCTACCACTACCCCCACCATCAGCTGCTTCTCTGGCCCTTCATCTAGCAGTTGACGATTTACAAAGTGCTTTGCAAACTTGGTCTCATTGGATTCGCCCCCGGTTCGCCCGACCTTGCATCTATCCACCCCCCGATTCGCCACCTCAGTTTCCCCTTCTGTCAATACGAAAGAGCTCAATCAGACTAGCTAACGAGGTCCCTTCTCACTCCAGCGTCCTCTGGGACGCTTCGATCTTCTGCTCCCGTGATGCCCATTTTTCTCTTTTTCTCGACAGTAACTACACAGCCTTGCTGGGCGTCTGGATCTACGGCTTCTTCGTGGTCATCTTGCTCGTGTTGGACCTTTTGTATTACTCGGCCATGAACTACAATATCTGCCGGGTTTACCTGGCGCGATGGGGGATCCAGGGCGCGTGGATGAAGCAGGGTCCCGGCCGCTGGAGTAAGTCGGGTCAGGGTGCGAATCCAGCTCAGCCTCCTTCCCCGGGGCCGGCGCCCCCAGCCCCTGCTGCCGCTGCCTCTGCCTCTGCGGCGCCCCCCTCCCAGGCAACACACACTCTCAGAGGAGACACTCTAAGCCCGCCGCCACTGATGTCCTTCCCGAGCTCCTCTGCCTGGTAAGTGTGCAAAAGACCGTGACGCTGCAGCTGCTCTTTGGGGAGGGGTGAACCCCAATGCGGGGCCGGGTCCCCTTTCACAGACTGGTGTGGGCCGGGAGGGAGGGGTCGCCCACCGGGATCCTTCTCCGCCTTGGTCAGGACGGGGACACGCGCCTGCATTCTCCCATTTAGGATCGTAGAGTCATAGACCAAAGGGACCTTCGAGATCATGGGGGCCAACCCCCTCATTGACAGAGGGAGAAACTGAGGCACAGAAAGAAGTAACTTACCCAAGATCATGCAGAAACTAAGTAACAGAGAAGAATTTGTAACCTAGTCCTTCGAGGCCAAATCCAGCCCTCTTTCATTTCTGGCATATTTTGCGTTTTAGAAAGCAGCGATTTCATTGGAGAGGTAATAATAAAAAAAATTAATTATACTAGCAAGAGCAATAACAGCGGGTGTTAATATAGTGTTTTAATGTCTTTGAAACACTTCACTTAGGATCTCATTTAACACTCGTGGCGTTTGAGGTAGGTATGACAGCTGTGTTGTGTCCATTTTACAGACAAGGAAACTGAGACACAAAAAAAGATTAAGTGATTTGCCCAGGGTCACATAGCTAGTAACACTCAATGGCAGGATTTGAAACCAGGTCTTCTGGACCCCAGGCCAATCCCACATGTGCTATGTGATCCTGTAGGTGGACACCCCACATTATGCTACCTCTCAGAAGGACTGGCCTCCACCTCCCAATAATGATGATTAATAATGAGAATAATGTTCCCAGCTGCCATTTTTCTAACGTTTTGGGGGCCACGGTGAGGGCTGTGTACAGAGATGATTGCTTCATTTTAGAGATGGCAACACCACACAAGCATGTGGCCAAAATCTCCCAGAGAGTCCCCCCAGACCTGGGGCTCCACCCTGGATCTCCTGACTTCAGACCCAGTGATCTACCCACTGAGTCTCACTGCCTCCACAAGCTAGTGTTAGAAAGTCTGAGATGACTTCTTTCTTGAGGTCATTTACCTTTAGTGAACTTGGCCTTGGGTATATTCACCCAAACTCTTCTTAAAGTAGGTGGAATGTCTAAATGCCTATTTCTAAGGCCCCTCCCAGCTCTGACATCCCATGTTTTAAGGTTCCCTTCTAGTTCTGAGGCTCCTCTCAGATCTAATATTCCATGTTCTATGTCCCCTCTCACCTTGGAGAATCCAGAATAAATGGAACCAGAGACACTAAGCCATAAATAAGGATTCCTGCAGGTCATATATTGACTTAGTTTTAAAATGTAATATTGTTGAGGGGAGAAAAAACCCAGGGATGCAGGGATCCCAAACCAAAGTTCCCAGGGTGAGGCCGCCTGGAATGAATTCACAAGGAGGCAAAGATTAATTACACTTTTTCAGTGGGCAAGAGTTCTTAGGGAACCTGCAACCATAGAGGGGTGCAGGGGGAGTTTTATAGAAGCTAATAGGGGATTAAAGGGGAGGACATGTCAGTTAGGTGTTTGGGGTGGGATTAGGGAGTGGTTAGTTCTTAAAGGAACATGTACATTTAGTATCTATTGCGCAGGTGTATTACCCAGAGTTCTCTAGGAAATAGCCCACAAAGGAATTACTAGGGGTGTGGTCTTTACTGTGAAACGTCACTAAGTTCACTGTCCGTTGGGGCTAAAGGGGAATAGTTTCTCATCTAGTATTTTGTTAGACAAAATACTGTGTCTGGGATACATGTTAGAAAGGTCAGTGACTAGTAAATATGGTTATGACTCAGTGTACAGTCAGTTATCAGCATCCAGAAGTCAATCTATAGGTGCCCGTAACTGCTTAGGAAGGAAGAAACAGATATAAGTTGGGGCAGGCTGCCCTTTAGCTAGACAGAGACAGCCTGAGAGAGAATATGTTTTGAGAACTAAATGTGTGTATGAGAACTGGATGTGTTTTGAAATTGGGGTTCAGGCACAGGCACCCAAGTCGAGGCTGTGAGAATTTAGGGTCCAAGCACAAGCACCTCATCAATATTATCTATGTTTTATTGTATTTTTATTTTGTTAAATATTCCCCAATTATATTTTAATCTGACTGGGGCCACACTCAGGAAGGGGGGTATGTCTGACACCTCTTGTCTAGAACGTCAAACGAGAGCATTCCAGAATTCATGCCAAATATTTTCAGAATCTTTTCTAATGTTCCTGCATCATTCATGATGCCTAGTGGAAATGACAGTAGCTTGTCTCTTTCTAGCATCCTGAGGTTTGTTTACCAACCCCTTTGCTCCAAACAAATCTGTGAAATGGGTTGTACAATGCTCATTGTAGGTGAGCAGAGATCAGAGAGGGCCGGTGGCTTGTCTTGGGTCCCAGGCTGGGATTCAGGGACCGGGCTCCTGATTTCAGATCCAGAGCTCTTCCCAGTCACTCTATATCCCCTTCCAGTATGTAGAGGGACTTCAGGCCTAAGTCCTATCATGAAAAGATCACTGTCTCAGAAGATCTGTGTTTAAATTCTGGCACTAATACTAACCAATGTATTTGTGTGTATTCCTATTGAGATCATAAAGCTTCTTGAGGGCCTGATGCTGACCACTGGGCACAGCTCATTGTGTGCACTTAATAAATGCTGAATGTTTACACTGAAGCATCTCTTAGAGGCAGAGTAGTGGAGGGGAAGGGACCTTGGAAGGAGGGTGGGAGTCTCTGAGCTCATATCCACCATCTGCCAGTTAAGGTAGGAATGATAAAAAATGTAGGTAACCGTAAGAGGTGAGCTCTCTAGCAGGGTATGGCTTACAAAGCTGTGCCCCTCCTGAGTGATGTGTATGACCCAGCTGTGTGACTCTAGGCAAGGTGCTTCCACTCCGGGGAACACAGCTTTTTCATCTGAAAAATCAGTTAATCATTTAGTATTCATTAAGCACCTACCACATGCCAGGCACTGTGCTAACCCCTGGGAATACAAAAAGAGGCAAGAGATAGTCCCTGCCCTCAAGGAATTTATAATCCAGTGGGGGAGAAAATAAATATATGCAAAGCAACCCAAATCTGGGATAAATGGGAAGTAATTAACAAACAGAAAACACTCAAATTAAGAAGAGTTGGGGAAGGCTTCCTGGAGAGGATGAGAAAATGATGGGTTGGTCTAGTCCGGGGGTGGAGAACCTTTGGCCTCGAGGCCCCACGAGGTCCCCTAGGTCCCCAAGTGAGGAGGACCACATGGGGCCTCAAGACCAAAGGTTCTCTGCCCCCCGGCTAGACTCTAGTGACTAAGGGGTCCTTAAGGCCCCTTCCAGCTCCTATGATAAGGTCTCACAGCTAGTAAGGGGCAGGGGCAGGCTCCATAGCAAGGCCCCAAGACTCCAAATCCAGCCCTTCTTCCAATTCCTTTTGCCAGCTTCTTTCCAGCCAGCTTATTGGAGGGAAGCTAAGTGACATCTACCCCTTCTCCAGGAGAAACCAAGAAAAGCAACAGGGCTGCCATTTGTCAGAAATCCTCTGTAATCAGTCTGAGGGACTTGTGTGTGGTGGGAGGGTGCTGTCAGGCCCTGGGATGGAGTGGAGGAGGCAGGAAGTATGTCAGCTAGAATTGCTTTGTTTATAAATCACAACTTAAAAGCAGTAGAGTTGAAGTGGCTCGGCCCCCAGCCTTGAGCTGATTGATTCCCCCTGGCGGGGGAGGGGTCCCCAGGCATGTGCCACATAAGTCCCAGCCACAGCAGCAGCTCTGTTTCCATTCCCCGATGCGGAAGGGAAATGCCAAATTACATTACAATGTAGATGGCAGCAGCCCTGGCAGCCGAATCCCCATATCTGATTCCCCGGTAACCAAGTTAAGTAACATTCTTGGGGAAAATGAAAGCAAATCTAATTGGGGGAAAATGCTGGCTGGCTGCACTTCATCCAGAGGAGACTTCGTCGGGCTTTTTTTCTTTGTCATCATTTAATATGTAATGAAGCCAGACAACAAACGTCTTCCTGAAACCCCCCTGGCTCATTTCCCGTCCAGTGTCGACGTTCCCCTGTGCTCTCCCATTAGGGTCTTTTGGGAAGACAGCCATCACTCAGCCCTCTGGGCCGCTAAGCTTAGAAATGTGATGAGCCCTACGCTGAAGGCTTTCTTCTTTCATTGCTTTTATTATTTGACTTTTTCACTCAATAACTTTACTCTGGCTTTAAAAATAAAAAAGATAAATTCACTTTGGAGTGAATCAAAACCAACTGGAGTTTAAGTGAATTTCCCAGTGGGGGCAGGTGGCGGGGGGGGGGGGGTGGAGAAGCAAGGCAGGGGGCTCTGCAAGGCTACCCTCCCCTTCTTAGACTTCTGATACTCTTCCCAGCCCCATCATGGGTGGGGCCAGGACCAGGGCCTGCCTAGGGCCAGGAATAGCAGTGTCTTGAGGTTAAGTCTGAGACTTTGCAGAACAGAGAAGACCAAAGCCATCACCCTCAGACCCACACTGTGGGTTTCACATGGTGGAAAGAGAAGACCTGGGCTCAATTCCAAGCAGTTTCTCTTCCTTTGCTGTGTGACCTTGGGCAAGTCACTTAACCCCAATTGCCCTGCCTTCCCCCCTCCAAAAAAAAGAATGAAAAAAAAGTCTTGTGTGCAAGTAGAGGAGGTAATTGTCCCAAGGTATGCTGCCCTGGTTAGAATATTGTGTCCAGTCCTGGGCCTTGCATTTTGCAAGCTGGATGAGCTGAGGAGGCTGAGTAGAATGTGAGGGGGAAAGAGTAGGGGGAAAGGATGAGAAGCCATGACTTAAAGGGATTGTTAGAAAGAACTAGGGATACTCAGCCTGTAGAAGAAGCAACTTAGAACAGGGGTCCATCACCTTCTTATGTCCTGGCCCCCTTAGGCAGTCAGCCCAGTGACTGACTTAATACCAGTACACAAAGATTTATGAAGCAGCACTGACCGAGTTCTTATTTTGTAATATTGTCTCCCCTGGCTAGATTGCAAGCTTCTAATGGGCAGGGACTGTTTCAATTTTCTTTTTGTATCCCCAGCACATAGTAGGAGCTTAATCAATGCTGGATGATTGGTTAGTAGAATGGTTGATTGATTGAAAGCTATTGGGGGTGTTTGGGCTTGCTGGGGTCATCCCTCAGGAGCAGTTCTAGGTCCATGAGCAGGTGATGTGATGGAGATGGCGGGTCCTTCCCAGAATGCTCTGTAAACAGATACACTCCTGGGCCTCTTTCCTCCAGCTCAGCAAACTACATTTTAGCCTTCCTTCTCTCCCAACCCTGAAGGCTCCTCTACAGCTAATGTGGCTTGGAGAGGTTTTATTTTTCATCTTTTCATCTGAATAGCCTGCTGTTTTCCAACAAACTTGTATTCAAACCGGCCTTATTAAACACGCACGCACTCACTCCTCTGTCAGAGAAATGCAGACGAAGCAATTTCTAAATGATGAAAGGAAACAGGTTTTCAATGGGGAGATTAAAGCTTAGCTTCAGCAATGTCTGGAGGGACTGGGAGGGGAAACAGCACAGTCTCTTCATCCTCAAAGTGACTTCTTCCATTCCTAATGGCTCCCATTCCTCAAGCCCCATGAGGTTAACAATCAGGGAGACACACTGGCCCTGAAGTCAGGGCCTGGCTTCTGATCCTGCCTCTGATGCTCACTGCGCATGCGTCCTTGAACAAGCCTGTCATAACCTTGGGCTCGGTTCCCCCCTGTGTAAAACAGATCTCATGGCTTCTGAGGTCCCTTCCAGAGCAAGCTGGGTGATCCCGTTTCTCACAACATCTTGGAACACAGGGAACACAAGCATGGCAGATTTGGATGAAGATTTTTTCGGGCCTCCAGAGGCCTATCTCAAAGCCCAACATATGAGGATAGTGTATTCCTATTTTCCAAATAAAGAAACTAAGTCCCAGGGTGGTAGAGTGAAGCTCTCTTCTCAATTAAAAACAAACAAGGCCCCCTCCCAACAGATGCTTACTGTGTGAAAAGCCTGTTTGAAAGTGGGAACAAGGACTCCATTTTCCTGTGTGAAAAGATCCACGATGGGCACCATGGTGGGGTAAGAAGATGACATTTGGGTACAATCCCAGCCCTCCTAGAGCTTCCAATCTAGGAGAAATGGGCACAGGTAACAACAGAATGGTATGAGGATGCGAGAGAGGCCTGGACCTAGTGAGGGGAAGGATTCCAAGGCCCTTCTGGCCAGCAGAGGGGCTCAGCAAGGGCGAGGGAGGCTTCTTTTCATTTGGGGGTTATGAGAACCCTTCCAGCTCCCACATACTGTGCTCCTCCAAGGTGGTGGGCAGGCTGTCTTACACTTCCGTTCCCTAAGGATCTGTGACTGCATTTCATCTCTGCCTTCACCAATTCAGGTCCTGACTCTTAGGACCTCTCAGCCCCATCTAGCTCCAGATCCATGACCATAGGAACACTTCACGGTTCAGCAGAGAAGAGGATGGTCCTGTTTGAAATAGATACAGATAATTTTGGAGAAAACCGGCTCTGATAGCTGGAGGCATAAGGAAAGACAAGCTGGGATTCTTGCCTCCAAAATCCAGTGCCTTCCCTTCCAGTGTTCTCCCAGGCACCTCTTCTTTCTGGAAACGAGTCAGTCCTGAGGGTGCTGATTGGAAACTAAAGACCTTGGCCTAGTTCTCTGCTTCTGCACGTCTGATTTGGTCATTCTCCCTTTTTCAGACTCAGTTTCCTCTTCTGTGAAAAAGAGGGGTTGGTCTAGCTGGTTCTTGGGTCCTTTCAGCTCTAAATTTTATTATTCTCTCTCTGGCTCTTGAGCTTATGAGAGAAGCTGGGGGATGGCCACACCTACCGCTTTACTATAGAATTTGTCCTTCCCTCACCCATGCCCACACCCCCAGCTCAGCCTTCCCCAGATGGAGCCCCAGGAGCACCTGCTCATTACATCTTCCAAGGTAATTGGCACAGCTGCGTCCTCCTCCTCACTCCTGAAAATAAGCCAGGGTCCTGAGAATGGTAGAAAGAGCAAAGAGTTGGGGGTCAAAGGATCTGAGTTCAAATCTGTTTTCATTAATAAGCTGTGTGCCTTGTAAGATTTCAGGAAAGGCAGTTTATCCAGCAAACAATCTTAGGACAGCTTTCCCCTCACTTCCCTAGATTCTGGGACCACGACTCTCCCCATGGATGAATGGATGAATGGATGGATGGATGGATGAATGGATGGATGGATGGATGAATGGATGGATGGATGGATGAATGGATGAATGGATGAATCCAACACTTGGAGAGACTCCTTCTCCAGAGCCTAGAGGAAGTTAACATGCTTAATTTTGTTAATTAGTATTATTTTTGTTCTCCCTTTTTTGATAGAAGTTCAGAGGCAGGGTAGAGTAATGGATAGATCGCTGGCCTTGGAGTCAGAGAGACCTTGAGTAGGTCTCTTCCCTTGGCTGGGCCTCAGTTTCCCAATCTGTATAATAAGAAAGTTGGATGAGGTGCTCTCTGAGGTGCCTTCCAAGCTCCATAAATGTAGGGTCTTCTCATTTTCCCTGGATCACACAGTGACTCAAACCCACCCCCTCTCAATTTAGTGCCCTTCTTGCTGGCACAGAAATACTGCTCCTCCTCCCAAGCCAGCTTGCCTTAGAACATGATCCCAGTGGTGAAAAGACAAGCAGGCTCAGCCTTCCCGGGGCTGGGGGTGGGGGGGCAGGATGAAGCTGATTTCTTCTCAATCCCCGGCCCCTCTCTTCGCCTCCTTATGGCCAGAGCCATCCATGCCTGTGGCTTGAGAAGTTACAGGCCAAAAGAGCAAGATTCCAGGAAAGAAGAAATAGAGGAGAGTCAGTCAATATCTTGTTTCCTTGGCCTGCAAATCAGACCAAATCAGAGGCTCCGCGGGTGGAATTTACGAGACAGTTCACATCCCGGCTCAGGGCCTGAGGTTTCCAATCCCCCATCAGCTCAGCTTGATGGGGGAATTTTCTGCCTGTCCCCTCCAATTGACCTCTTCCCCTGCTGAGGCCCAGGGGCCTCTTCCCTCACCAGGCCCTTCCTTCCTTTGCTTTACAAAAGAAAGGAAATGTGCGAGCAGAACGTCTGGTGGAGTTTACATTTTCAAAAAGTAATGTCTTTTGCTCTGCCTCAAACTAACTGGGAGAGCTTGGACATTGGTTCATAGGATCATAGACCTGAGAGCTGGGAGGGCCTGAGGACAGGGAATGTCAGAGCTGGGAGGGCCCTTAGAACTTAGGATGGCAGAGCTGGGAGGGCTTGAGAATAGGCTGCTATGTTGAAGAGGGATTGACTTTATTCTCTTTGGTCCAGGAGGTCAGAGCAATGAGGTGAAGATACCAATTGTCCAGTTTGGGCAAGGAAATGGTTAAGACTGACCTTCCCTCCATGAGATCTGTCCCTCCCACATTGAAAAAGCAGGCTGCTTGAAGGGGTAGTGGGTTTCCTTTCACAGAAGCCTTCTGGCCAAAGCGAGATAACCATTTGTTGGTTCTGTTGTGTGCATATGGAGGAAGGAATGAAAAAAAAATACATTTTCTTGATGTTTTCTGTTTGTATTTGCTTGTGTCTAAATGTCTCTGGCTTGAAACTATGAGGAACAAGCCACATGAGCAAACGTCTTAAACCCCATGTTCACTCTGATGCCATGTGCCCTTGTCTGCCCCACACAGATGCCACTGTTCCCACTGCCCTCCCCAAAGGTCACTCAGATAGTCACTCCTCCTTTGTACTGGTTTACCCTGGTTGGAGTTTCTCTGGCAGCATCAGCCCAGATTTGCACAGGCTCAGTGCACGCTCCCGAAGGGGGCTTCCTCTGTTGTCCTGGTAACGGTCCTGCGGAGCTTGGATGTAGGTGATGGAGGCGATTCTCGGTCTTCATAGAATCACAGAGTCTCAATGGTTGAAGGCCTCAGTGACATCGAGTCCAATCCCTTCTTGGAAGAAAATCCCCCCACCATGTCCCTGGCAAGGGTCGTCCTCAAGGCAGTCCATTCCTGCTGATGTTTTTGTTTGTACTGACTCTGCCCCTGTGACTTCCTCCCCTTCCTCGATCCAGTGTGGCCGTCTCAAGCCAAGCAGAATACGTCTCACTGTGGTCTCTGCTGATTCTGCATTCCTGTGGCCTCCCTGTGGCTTTTTTCTTCCTGTTAGTGTCTGGCAAATCCCCTGTCTTGGCCTGGCGGCCCAAGGACCCTGTCCATCCTCTCCGCCCCATCTCCCCCGTCTCCCAGAGAAGGCAATTGGATAAGAACACATCCTTAAAATGAAACTGCAGAGTTAACCCAGGGAACCCCTCTGACATCCTGGAGCCTGACCTAGCCTCTGCCCCAATCGCCCTCCCCACCTAAGACCCCAAGCAATACAACACCTTGGCTTTGAGCAACCAAAGTGGGGTTGGAAACTTAGTGTAGAATGCCAGCCCTGGACAGAACTCTACTGAGTGACCTTAACCAAGTCCCTTAATTTCTCCTGGCCTTAGCTTCTCTGAGAAATAAGGGTTTGACCTAAAAGAATCACTGGGTTAGACAGGACCTCAGAGGACGACTAGGCTCACATCCGCCTGAACAAGGTTTTCCCCTGAGACAGAGGTCCTCAACCTGGGGTCTATGAACTTGTGTTGTGTTCTCCAGTATTTGGATAACTGTGCTTCAACAGAAGTGATTTCCTGTGTGAGCCTATCTATTTTATGCATTTAAAACACAGTTCTGACAAGGGCTCCCTAAGCTTCACCAGACTGCCTGAGGGGTGGGGGGCGGGGTGGAGCTGCTTTGGGGCATCCTGACCAAAGCAGATGGTTCCAAGGATTCCTCTGGGGGCTGCCCAGAAAGCTTCACCCTGGCCTCTGCTAGAGGCCTTTTCATGACCTAGTGGGTGACCTACCTGGAGAGTTCTGCCCAATGACAGATCCAAAAAGGTTAGGGGTTGTTTTCATTTAATTTTCAAAGCAGCCCCTTTTATAAGAAAGGTCTGCAAGAGACTGGGAATAGGATTCTGAAATGCCAAGTAAAACAGACTTTGTGAAGGAGGAGGCCTGCCAGGCCCTGCCCTTTTCTGGCAACCGCCCCCCCCCTTCCAAACTCTCCCTTGATCCCTTGCTCCCTGTAAATCCTGAACAAAAGGCTTAATCTAACTACATGAGCTTTTCTAGGCCAAATTAGAAAAGACCGTAATGGGATTTGGACGGGCCTTGTCTGGGCACGCTCCCAAAGGCCCCCCCCCCCCCCGACCCCGCCACCATCTCATGTTGCCACCATCTCAATCAGCTGGTTAATGAGGACTGACCGGAGTTTTCCAAGACATGCTCCCAAATACCGATCTAACAGTGAAGTGTTACCCAGAGATCGCTGGCACAATGGGATGGTTTAGGAGAATGACCTTGGACTTGGGGGAGGTTAGCCTCATGGATCATTCATTGGCATCTTTGGTCTTAGGGACTTTCCTGGGGAATTGAGAGGTTAAGGGACCTGCCTGTGGTCACAGAGCAAGTATATGTCTGAGGTGGAATTTGAACTCAGGACTCCCTGAGTCCAAGGCTGGCTCTCTATGCATTATACCAAGCTGCCTCCCAATGTTTGGTATGCTTTGTATGTCCTCCTTTGGGCCTTGACTTCCCCCTCTTATAAAGAGCTTGGAATAGAGCAGACTTGGAGTCAGAAGACCTGGGTTCCCTCAGACACTTGCTAGCTGTGTGATCCTGGGTAAGTCACTTAACCTATTTACCTCAGTTTCCTTATCTGTAAAATCAAAGGCTTAGATGTAATGGCTCTTAAGGTTCTTTCTCTCTCTAACCGATGACCCTGTTTCTAGAACTACCTCCCAGCTCTGACACTCTATGACCTAAGATCTCCTTGGGCTTGCTTTAATGATCCGTATTCCAATGTCAGCTTTGGCATCCTGCGTCCATCTGTAAAACGTATTTAGGAACAGAGATAAGATTACTGTCCCTGTTTTACAAATGAAGAAACTTACTTTGCTACTGTCTCAGGGTGAGTAAGTGTCAGATCTTGGAGTCAAACCTGGGCCTTGTGAAGATCAGAACGTTAAACATTATGTTGTTGACTTGAAGATCACGCTGACCTTCAATTAGAAACTGCAAAAAGCAACCACTAAAACTCGAGCCCAGGTCCCCAGGGTCCGGTCCCAGGGCTCTGTCCCCAGCTGCCTCTTTTTAGAGAGCTCAGAATAGCTCCCACCCAATGACGGAGACAGGAAGGCTTCTGGCCAGCCAGGGTAGATGAGCTGGACTCAGGCAGGGGTGGAGAAGGGGGAAAGACCAATGAGCAGAAAAGCTTGGCATGAGTTTAATCAATCAGATGACTGCCGGGCACGTGTGGACACTCATTCTGTGCCAGGCACTGTGCTGGGCATTGTGGTCACAAGGACCAAAAGGGAAGAGTCTCTGCCCTCTTCTCCCTCTGGCAGGAGAAGTTGTTTGTATGGTAGATAACTTCTGCTAGAAATCTGTCAATCATTTATCTCCCGATTAGCAACAGAGCGCCATAGTGGGGAAGGAAATGGACATCTAGTCACAAGATTTCTCATCTGTGTGACCCTGCTCCAGTCATTTCTCTCCTCAAACCTCAGTTTCTCTACCTATTAAATGGGTGTAGTATGCTTACCCTCTCTCCCTCACTAGTGAGGAGAGGACTCTGTAAACTCTGAAATAGGAATCAGGAGTTATTTCTCAGGTAGTGCCAGCTACATCCCCAGCTATATATGTAATATGGGGGCAGGGGCAGGGAGGGAAGTGGAAAATACAGAGATATAGAACACCTGCTCCTCACCCCAGGAGCTGACGTCTTCTTGGATGAACACGACAGATGCATGTAAATGATAATTAAGAGCACCGGCCTTCTGGGCACAGGGCCCAATGAGCAGGGTCACTGACGGAGGGAGGGAGGATTCCAGAAAGGTTTCTCTTCCAACACACTCAGCAAAATCATTTCCTCCTAAGAACTCAAGGAAGGAAGGAAGAAGAGGGAAAGCCATTGCTAATGGGACTGATTCTGCTTTGTCCTGAAATCACAGAGTATCAAAGAGCATTTGGAGAAGGGGCTGTGGGTCCCCTCGTGGGTCCCAGACCTCCCCCCACCCCTTCTCAGAATCACACTGTTACATCCATACAATAAAGTACATTGGGTGGCAAAGGAAATCCATTCTATTGAAATATAGTCTGAGGACAGGAAGCCTGGGACATAGCAAGATCTACTAACTCCAGGCATTTCGAAGGCTCCATGAGCATGCATGAGATTTTGAGATGTCCACAACAACCATAATGTGATATGAATAGACCTGTGATTTCTACTGCTGACAAGTCATGGGTAACATCAATGTGATTGGGTTGGTGCCTGCCTTAAGAAAAGAAATGCCAGCTTTCAGTTAGAGTAAGATGTGAATGTTTTCCCTGTACTAGGACAGAGATTTCTGATGTCTGTCCATGTGATTGTTGGGTCCATAGGCCCCAGGTGCAGAATCTCTGGGTTAGATCCCAGAACACTGAACATGAAGTGCAAGAATTGGAAAGGGGCTTTAGAACACAAAATATAGAACCTAGAATGTTAAAGGTGGGAGGGTCCATCTCTGACATTCCACATGAGTTCTGACATTCTCTAAGTTCTCTATTCTCTACTCTTTATTCTCCCATAAGTGACATTCTCTAATCTAATATCCTTTCCATCTCTGACATTCCATGTTCTAAGATTTCTCTCACCTCTGACAGTCTGTGTTCTTGGTGACAGGTCTTGACCCAGTGTTAGTGTGGGTGGAACCTGCAGCCTTGAGGCCACAAGTAACCTTCTAGGTCCTCAAGTGCCTAGACTGAATCCAAACTTCACAGAACAAATCTTTTTTATTAAGCGGACTAAACTTTAGTCCATTATAGGTCCTTCACAAATACTTGTTGGTTGATTGATTGACTCTTGGGTCTCTTCTAGCTCTGATATTCTGTGTTCTATGATTCAAAGCTTTTCTGATTTTCTTCTCCAAATGCCTCTTCTCTGTCTCCAGGAAGGTCTCATTCTTTCTCCTCCCATGCCTTAATTGGGAGTCACTGACAATGACCATTGGAAATGGTCATTGGAAACTTGACCATTCTAATCTCCTTTTGCTTATTTTAAGTTTACCCTTAATTCTTGTGTGTGTGTGTGTGTGTGTGTGTGTGTGTGTATGGCTCAGTTGAATTAAGGTAAAAAGAGTTCTTTGCCACACTTAATAGTAATCCTCTTCATATGGTCAAACAAACTTTTCAAAGCAATTTCAGATCCTTGATTTCAAAGGATCCTCATGACTGCTGAGTAGGAGGCAGGTCACATGTAATTATGCCCATTATGCAGAGGAGTAAACTGTGGTCCAGAGAGTTTAAACCACTTACCCATGGTTCCAAAGCCAGGCCTTCTGACTTCTAGTCAAGAGCACTTTCCTTGGCCAGGAGAGCTGGAGGATCCCCTGGGAACAGTCCAGGAAGAGGCAGGAGCAATGAAGAGACAGTCCCTGCAGCTCCACAGGGGAGCCTCCTAGAGAGGGAAGCTGCCCTCCAGGAGCGGGGGTCTCAGCCAGAATGTCACCCCACTCCCAGCCTGAGAATTCCTTACTCAGCAGTCACCCAAGGCTTTGTCCCCAGATGCTGCTTTTCTCCTCAGAGAACTCCCCTACTCTCATGGCTCGGATCCTCCCACTCATGGCGATTGAGAGTCTCAGGACCCTTAGAGCTGGGAGGGGCCTTAGGGATGGTCTGGTCCTCCCCCTGACTTTACCGAAACATCATTCACAGAGGAGGAGACTGACGTACACAGGAGTAAGGCTCTTGCCTGCCCCAGGTCCCCATTTCTATCCGCGTGCCCTTGGGTAAGTCACATGCCCCTGTATCAGTTTCCCTACTTGTAGAATGAAGGGGTTGGAACAGAGAAGCTCTAAGCTCCGCTCCCCCCCCCCCATATCTTCTCATCCAGACAGTGGGAGCGGCTGCTTCTTCTGTTTTGTCTTTTTATATGCCATGAAATTGGGTCTTGTATGAGACGAGGGTTCATTCGGGGCTACGAGCTCAGTGACCTTACCCAAGGGCACGCTCACACATACCCAAACCACACACCTTCCTGTGCTAATGGTCTTCCAAATGTCAGAGGAAAGCAGGCCGCTCGACAGAAAGTGTCCCCGACTGCCGTTCTCAGCAGCTTGGCCCGATTCCATCACACAGCAGATGTTTTAATGATTCAGAATCAAAAGGGTGGAAAACTCGACATTTGAGAGCATGGTGGAGACAGAATGGGCCCCGTGGATGGACACAGGTCAGAGGCTCTTGAGCAGAGCGCCTCTCAGATCCCAGCCATCCAGGGCGGGAGAGATTCTAGGAGACGCGAAGACCAGCTCCTAACTTGGCATTCAAGGCCCTGCATGACCCGACCCCACCCTCCCTTTTTAACCGGCTCATCCATAGTTCTAGGCTGAGAAGCAGGACTCTTGTTCCACATTCTCTTTCAACTCCTAATTTAACCTTACAGGCCTCAGTTTCCCCTACTGTCTCAGAGCAGCAATAATGGAACAAGCCCTGACTGGGCGTGAAATCAGCCTAGTTCTGCCGTTCTCCAAAGCCACATTTGGTGGTTTTCTTCGCTGAATGAAATCACAAGCTCTGTGACCCCCCTCTGAGCTTCCTTTCCCCCTGAATAAAATGAGCATCCTCATCCCTGCACAATCTCCTCCACGGATGATGACCATAATAACAAATAACAACAGGAACCCTTGCTCTAGTACTCTGAGGTTTGTAAAACAGCATCTGCTATCCCGCTTTGTCCTTATAGCAGTCCTGTGGGGGAGGGGCTACTATTACGTCCATTTCATGGAAAATGACCGCTCTGTTATGGCGAGGCACGTGATCCTGCTGTGGTCCATGAAGTCATGAAGAGTCAGATACCACTGAGCCACAAATGATAGCCCTTTGGCTTGTCTCACCTGCCTCCTAGAGTAGAAGCTGCCTGAGGGCAGGCTTTGTGTTTAATTACACTTTTCCTCTCTCCATAGGCCTAGCCCAATTCTTGGTCTGTAGCGGATACTTAATACCTGTTTGATGAATAAATGACCTTAAAGCCTGTGGAAAGTGAGTTTAAAGGCAATGAGAAAGGAATCATGTCCCTCATTTCCTTTTAAAAACATTTTAAAAATCTTTTTAAAGATTATCTTCCAGGTTTCAGCAACGCAACAACCTGAGGGCCCTTTGGATTAGAGCTCTTCTTTTCCTTTTGATCCTCCTGAGCCCTAGCAGGCTCTGGGATGCCCCCCCAGGTTTCCCCCCCAGGGGTGGCTCAGCCCAGGTCAGCTCCCAGGGAAGAGGTTCCGAGCAGGGCACCCAGATCCCAGCCTGGCCTCTGGGTTCTCAGGTTAGATCCCTGGGCATCGAGGCAGGAGCTTGGAAAGACTGGCCCCTGTTTAGGTCAAAAAATACTATGAAGGTAGCCCTGGGGACCGGGTGTCCCCCACTACTGGGAAGTCAGGGAGCTTCTCTCATGTAGAGGAGGAACCTCTTGGAAATAACCCCGCCTAATGTCCTAACGTCAGGCACATCAAGGTAAAGCCAAGAGGTTCTCAGAAGCCAGCTGGTGCAGTCCTCTCATTTTACATTTTAAAGACCTAGGGAGCCTAAGGGATTTCTAGGTAGCAATTATCAGAAACAGGATTTGAACCCAGGGCCTTCAGCTCGAGAGCCATCAATTTTCCACTAGGCCATCAATTGGCACCACACCACCCCATCTCTTCTCTCTCATTTGACCTTTGACAACAATGCAGTTTTCGAGGCAGAATGAGGATTGTTACCTCCACTTCACTGGGCGTAGGGGTGGGGAATGGAGTCCCAGAGCGGTTAGACGTCTTGCTGTGAAGGAAGGCAAGCTAGATTTCGAGTCTCAGGGTCATTTCCCAGCTTCGCCATCAGCTGCTTGTTGGAGATCTCTTGCTGGACATCGTATAGGCATCTCAGACTCACCAGATCCAAAACAGAAGTCACCGTCTTCCCCACCTCCAAATGTCCCTGTTTCTGTTGAGGGCACGGCCATCCTCCCAGGGCCCAAGCGACACAGTCATTCTTAATTTTGCGCTCTCCCTCATCGCTCATTCTCATTCAGCTGCTAAGTCTGGTGTGTTCCCTTTCCACACCTTTCCCTTCTGTCCCTTTCTCTCCGCTTAGCACCACTCTAACTCAAACCCTAATCACCTCTTACCTAGACTACTGTAACAGAACCCTAATTGGTTTCCCTCTTTATGTCTCTCATCTTCCACAAAGCCACCAAAATAATCTTCCTAAGGAACAAGGCCCGAGGATCATTCCCTTGCTCAAAAACCTTCAATACTTCTTATTGCCAACAGGATGAAACACGGAGGCACATGATACGAGGCCCTCCACAATCTAGTGCCATCTTTAATTCATACTACTCCCCTTCAGAAAGCGCACATTCCCTCCAGCTGAACTGGACCACTGCCTGACCTTGACACCCTTCCTTCTCACCATTGTCCATTTGTACAAACCATTTCCCTACTGGTAACCCCTCCTCACTTCTGCCCCTCAGGACTCTTCTCCTCCTTCCAGGCTCAATCGGTGTACCATCTCCTCCATGGAGCCTACCTTGGTTTTCCCAGTTTTGGGTGTTCTTTCCCAGCTCAGTTTTCTCTGCATGGTATATTGGAGTATAATGGTGCCTGCTTTTAACTGACCTCTATTGGAGGTAAGCCCCTTGAGGGCTGGGACTATTAGAAGAGAGAGACTTATGAGGCTATAGGGGAAACTGAGGTTGACTTGCCCCAGGTCGTAGGATCATTGATCTGGAGCTGAGACAGAGCCAAGAAGGCATGACCAGGTTTTATCTTTGTCTGGTAAGAATGTCTCTGCTTGGCCATGGGCCAGTGGAACCCACTGTGACTAGGTTCTAGCATTCCCATGCTCTACGTCCATTACTAACTAGTCTGAGGTTCTGTGACTCTATACTTCTGTCGTCCTGAGATTCCCTCAGATTCCTTTTGGTATAAAACTAGCTTAAATCCCTGACATTATTCTCACTTTTCTTCCCTAAGTGATATTTGAAACGTCAGCATTTTTCAGACAAGGCTGAATTCACTGCAAGGAATTAACCTTTTGAAGAATCATTTGAAAGAAACTCTCTGAGGATGGTTTGGGCATATTGGGCTCAAACCAGGTCCCAAGACTGGGTTTTTACCTTTTTCAGGTACTGTCTGACCAGATCTGAGAAATGGATGGCCTTTGAGGTCCTTTAAATCCAGACTCTTCCTACCCCCCAACTCCATCTTCTGGGGAGGAGAGGGGAGGGAACAAGTGCCTACTGTGTGCCAGGCACCAGGCTAAGCACTTGACAAATTTTCTCTCATTTGATCTAGGTTACAGGGCATCACCTCACCTCTGCCACTGGAATTCCCCCCCCTTTTCAAATCTTAATTAGAATTTCCAGTTACAGTACACTTGGCTAATACTTCACAAAGATGAGATGTGCCCTCCCAGAGGTAATTAAATGGAGTAGAGCCTCCCCGAAAGAAGCCAGGACATATTTCTGTGAAGCCTGCAGGAAAAGCTTTGGACCCATTAACTTCCCCAGAGCAAGGGAGAGTATTTCTCTTTGTAGGTTTGACAAGAATCCAATGTAATTATCCTCTGGGCCCTCACAAGATTAATATTGGAGAAGTTAGGTAACCAGAAAAAAAAAAAGAAAACAGGCTGGCAGAGATGGCGGGGATGTGCCTGGGGAGAGATGGGTGTCCACCTTGTTTAATAAGACCCACTCAGAGAGTCCATGCTGCAGGAAGCTGAGAGAAAGCATCTGTCTTAGCTGCCTGGGGTTTAGTGGCATCTTCTTGTGTCTCCTGCCATCAAAGTCCCAGCTTTAGCTGCCAAAATATTTGCTTCTGGGAATGGATGGTGGCTGGAAGAGTAAACGATTCTCAATTTGGACATTGTGCGTCCTGTCAAAACGATGGAAACAAACATTTTCTATGGGACTGTTAAGAAAGCACACTCTTAAAAAAATTTTTTTTGACTGTTAACGGGCATCATAGTGGGAAGGTAGGAAATAGAATTATGGAGGATTAGAGGGACCTCAAAGGCCAAGAAGCCCAGCCTGGGGTTAAACAAGAATTCCCTCTACTACATTACAGACAGATTATCTCTTCTCTTGTTGAATAACTCTAGTGACAGGGAGTTCACTACCTCTGGCCATGCTCTTGTTTTTTAGCAAGTTTTTCTTTCCACCAAAACTAAAGCTGCCTCCCAGTAGCTTCATCCCATTCGCCCTCTCTTTGCTCTCTGGAGGCAGTCAGAATTTTAGCTCAAAATGCATACTTGACCTGAGTGTTAAAGGCCAGACTATTTAACAAAAGGTCTGAAGAAAACCAGATCAAATGCCTTCCATAGCCATAGCGAGTAAGAAAATCCTCAGCCAAGAAAGGGATAGAAGCAATCGCAAAGGGAAAATCGATAGTTTTGTTTAGGTGGAATTGAAAAACATTTGTGTGAGCATTTAAATCAATAATCCTGGAAACATTGCCTTCATAGAACATATACAGGGAGTGAAAAGGGTTTGTAGAGGGTTTACAAAAAGGTTTTTGTCTAAAATTCCTGGGATCTTGAGGGCTATGAGTTGTAGATGCAGGGCCAAAGGTTTTCTTTTTAAAAATCAAAAGTGTAAACAAAGGATGAAGAAGGCTAGATAACAGTAACTCTGAGAGAGAAAATGATCTGGGGGTCTTAGTGGACTGCAAGTTCAGCACAAATCAGAATCATGGCCAGAAAAGGCAAAAATGCAGCTTAGCCCATGTGAAGAGGCACAGGGCCCAGAAAGGGGGACATGATGGTAGACCTCTGATCTCTGACCTCTGGCCAACAAAGGGGCAGCTTTGACCCAAGGTTCAAGAGCTGCATTTATTCTGTCTACCCTGGGCCAAGTGCTAGGGCTACAGAGTCTGAAGAGAGAGAGCCACTGACCTTGGGGTTTTTACATTCTAAGGATAGAGGGAGGGGGACTGTATTAGCAGGGCAATAATCACAATATAGATGATCATTGTAAATATGCCTATGTAGTTCTGTATCACAAAATATGAGACTCTCCATATAGAAGGTAGAAGTAAATCATTTATTCAGACACCAGAGAACCGGAGCCCAAAACCAATAAGTCTAATCCATCATAGCAGCAAAGAAATTAATACACAGCATCACAGCAGAGAACAAAAAACCATTCCCTACCCCCCTGCTGGGGCCTTGCCACCAGCAATCACTCACAGCACAGCTAGCACACATCTGCTCTCTCCCTCAGCTCTAACAGCTCTGAGCATTGTCTGCTCCACCCTTCCAGTTCCTCTTGTTCAGCAAGATCCTCCCACCATATGTGACTTAGGCTTCCTGTGATGTAAGCAGGTCACATGGGCCTATTAATGGGTGGGAAAGATTTTCAAATTTAAATTACCATTACAAGGACTCAGTGTACAGTATATACCCAGGAACAGCTTGGTGGCACCACTGTGCATAGAGTGCCAGCCTGGAGTCAGGAAGCCCTGAGTTCAAGTTTGGTCTCAGATACTTACTAGCTATGTGACCTTGAACAGGTTACTTAATCACTGCCTGTCTCAGTTTCCTCAATTATAAGGAGGAGGAGGAGGGGTGGGAGCACCTGATCTGAGCCTTGAAGGAAGCTATGGATCCCAGAGATCAAAGGGAAGAGAGAGGAGCAGAGACAGCAGAGGAACTGCCCAGTCTGAGGGCACACAGGCCTTTTTAGCCCAACACATCATAAAGGGGATTTTTGTGAAACAAACTTGCAAAGATAGACTAGAGCCAGATTGTAAAGTACCTGAAGTTCTGGCTTGGGGTTTCCTATGCAGGTGGCAGTGTTGCTTAGCGGGAAGAGCCTGGATGTGTCAGGGGCCTTTGGTTCCAGTGCCAGAGTAAACAGAGTTGAATCAGAGGCAGCTGGAGGGGCTCAACCTCTGAGAATGACTGAGGTGGCAGAACTGGGGAACCAGAAGGACAGTGCCAGCCTCTATAGAAATAGCAAAGTTAGGAAGAGGAGTGAGGTTAGCCCAACAGATGACGAGCTGTGTTGAGTTTGGCATAATAATAATCACCAACATTTATGGAAAGCTTTAAGGTTTCAAAAGGTATGTTAGCTCATCTGAGCCTCAGGGAAGGATGTGTTCTTACTGTCCCCTTTATTAGAGGAGCAAACTGTGAAACCCTTAGCTTTGGAGGGAAGGAACATGCCTGGGGTCAAACAGCCTGTGTGTCTGAGGCAAAACTCGAACCCAGGGCTTCCTGGCCTGCTTGCTCTCTCCCCTGAGCCTGTCCTAAGGGCCTTGAGGAGAGAAGAGAAGGTTGGGACTAATCGGGGTGGGTGGTGGGAAAAAGAGTCGGTCCCAGAGGAAGGGAGGCTCTCCTTGTAGGGGCGAGGGCTCAGGTGAGATCAGGTAACAGGTGTGAGTGTGGCAGGTGGCTGGCACATTCACCAAGCTTGGGTGAATGCACAAGTCCAGGGGAATTGCTGACACTTTGGATGAGAACTGGGTTCTAGAAGGGTCTGGACAGCCCAGAATCTCAGACCATGATCACATGAAATTTCCCGAAGACAAATGTGCCCCCTGGCCGTGTGACCCTGGGCAGTTTTCTTTACTTCCCCAGGCAGTTCTCCAGAATGTTGATGATCTCACTGGTGGAAGAAGCTTCCCCATGGAGTGTTCCCTAAATCAATGGTAAACCATAGGTTCAGGCCAAAATAAAGAAATAAAAGAAAGATAATTATCAAATGTCATGCTTGGATTCAAAAACCCATATTCCCAAGTAGAAGCCATGTGATTTGGCCTCCGAAAGGCCACATGCTCTCTCGCATGGCATTGAGAAGGGCACAGTGCCCAGGCCCTGAGAGGGGATGGCTCCTCCATGCTCTGCTCTCTCTGGGCTTCAAGTGTGAGGAAGGGCATTGACAAATTTGAGAGGAGAGGGATTGAGTGGAGGAACTGGAGAAGGCTTAGGGATGCTGGGGTCAGGCATCCTCGTGGGCCTTGAAGGGCAGAACCAGGAGCCTGAGGGGTCAGCCACAGAGATTTCAGCATGATTTAAGGGGCAGGCCTTCCCAGCCATCAAGGTGCTCTTGAGGTGGGCAGGGAGGCCTCCTTCCCGGGGTCTTCAAGTCCAGCTTGGTGAGTAGGAGGCAAATGTGCAGGTTGGACAAGTCCCCTCATGGTGTCCCATCCAGTTCTGCCAGTCTGTGAAGGAGGCTGGAAAAAGAAGTGTAGAGGCAGGGGCGTGAGGACAGGCGGCCCTTGGTGGGAGCCCCTCCACATGCATCACTTGGCCCTAATTCACTCATTTATTCAGCCAACATTTTTCTTTTCAAGTGTTGAGTCCCAGGTGCTGGTGTTATAGAGATAGATAAGATTTGAGGTTTCTCACTTACTGTGTGATCTAGGCCAAGTCACTCCCCTGCCCCAGCCATGATTTACTTTTCTGTGAAATGGGCATACTTACCTCACAGAGGTGATAGGAACTATGAATATCACAGAGACGGGGTCTCTGGTGTTAATGAGCTCACTGTTTAGTAGTGCGCGCGTGTGTGTGTGTGTGTGTGTGTGTTTACCCTGGTGCAATGGGAAATATTCAATTAATGTGAAGTTAGAGGGTCCATGTATAAATCCCAGCTCTGCTCCTTATTACTGTGTGACCTTAGGCAAGTCACTTGTCCTCTAGGCCTTGGTTTCCTCATCCCTAAATCAAAAGGGTTGGGCTTAGGGCCTCTGCGGTGTCTCAGCTCTCACTCTGGGATCCTGTGGCCTGTGGCACGGTCCTAGGGAAGAGCCCTCTCTGTAGAGGCAAGAGGGCACATGCCCTTCCTGGTGGAGTCTTAGGAGCTACCTGGGGCATGGAAAAATGAAGGGAGCTTCCCAGGTCAGAGGCAGGCCTAGAACCCAGGCCTTTGTGACTCTGAGGCCAGCTATCTACCCAGCCCAGAAGATATAAATAAAAAACAGAGGGTGGCTTTCGAAGGCATCAGAAATCCACATTTCACGTATTGTCAGAGCTGAAAGAGACCACTGGGTGCGTCTAATCCAAATCCCCTCCTTGTGCAGAGGAGGCAAACAAGGCTAGACAGGAGGAGAAGCTGAATGCCGCAGAGCAATAAGTGCCCAGCAGAGCTGCGTTCAGATCCTGCTCTCCTCACTCTGGGCTCTGACCCCATCCTCCGTCCAGTGGGCAGTGCCAGGGCTCACCAGCTCAGAACATGGTGTCTCACGGAAGCAGAAGGGGAGGGAGAAGAAGGGGATGTCTGAAAGCAGAGAGTAAATATTTGCAAAATATTCCCTTAGGGAGAACTGTATCAATTTCATGCTTGGGTGATAATCCAGCACGATTATTCCCCTTGAGTTCACCCAATGATGGGGAATGGCAACAGCACCTGGTGCCAGGGGCCTGTGAGTGGATCCTCCTGGAGGCTTTCAGCCCATGGATGCTACAGATGTTCTATCCCACTCCATTCAACAAACATGCATTAAGCACCTAATGTTTGCGAGATACCTGGGAAATTTGTGCTACAGACATAAACACAGATCATAGGAATCCTAGCATTCCAGAGCTGGGAGGGCCCTAGAACAGGGAATGTCAGAGCTGGGAGGGAGCTTAGAACAGGGAAGGTCAGGGCTGGGAGGAAGCTTAGAACAGGGGATGTCAGAGCTGAAAGGGGCCTCAGATCAGGGAGGGCCTTAGAACAAGGGATGTCAGAGCTGGAAGGGAGCTTAGAGCAGGGGATGTCAGAGCTGGGAGGGAACTTAGAACAGGAGATGTCAGGGCTGGGAGGGGCTTCAGAACGGGGAATGTCAGAGCCTAGAAGGAGCTCTGAGAGCATCTAGATCATCATTCTATAGAGGAAGAAACTTGACCAAGGTCTCCAATCAAGGCCTATGATCACTGGATTTGGATTCAGGAGGACCTGAGTTTTCATCCCCCACCTCAGATACTCTGTGTGACCCTGGACAAGCCAGCAATCTCTCTGGGCCTCAGTCTCCTCATCTGGAAGGACACAAGGCCTCTCAAGTCTCTCCCAGCTCTAAATTTGTTAGATACTATGATCCTATGACTAATTAGGTGAACAGTGTCCAGAGCAGGGATTCTTACCCTGGACCCCTCTGGCAGGCCATCTGGGGAAGCCCACGGATCCTTCTTGGAATCCTGTCCTGAAATGCATAAAATAATCACCATGGGATTACAAAGAAAATCGATTTTATAGAAAGTCATCAATTATATATATATATATATATACATATATATATACACACACACATGTTTATACATGTATATATATGTATGTGTGTATGTATACGTGTATGTATGTATTTATATGCACATAGAGTGAAAATGAAGATTTGTTTTTTTCCTCTCCAAGGTGTTGGATCACCTGAAATTCACCCATGGACTTCTTGAAGATCTGTTGGTCCCAAATTAAGAACCCCGGTCTAGAGCAGAACACTACAAAAGGGGGTGGGGGCACGATTCAGGTATGCTATTCACAGTAAGGCCCAAAAGACCAGGGGTCGCTCTTCTTTTCACAAGAACCTACTGTCCTCTCCCCCCTCCCCCTCAAAAGTATAGAATATGAGATTCCTGAAATTAGAAGGATCCTCTAAGGCAATCTGCTTCAGCCCACTCATTTTAGAAATGAGAAAGGGAGTTTCAGGAGGTGAAGGCACTTCCCCAAGGTCATACAGCTGGTAAGAGACTGCATTCACACCAATGTTCTTTCTAGCACCCCATAGCTCTGCCTCGCTAGGCCACGTGACCCACATAAAGTCTCTCCCCAGAATTAAATTGCTTTACTGTGAGCACCTCCTGTCCTTACCTGCCACTGAGAACAAACACAATAGATCGGGCACCGTTTAATCACCACATCCACAATGTTGCTGCTGCTGCTGGAAATGAATGGGTGAGGCGGGGGGGGGGGGGATCCATCACCCACGAGGCACCTGTCATAGCTGGCAGCCAGGGTGCCCTAATGCTTCTGAAGTTAACTTTTCAGCTCAGCAAAAGGCCTGGATTCAACAGAACTCAATTCAACAAACACTTACTGAGAAATGTCCAAGTGTACATCTCCCAACAGGACAGCCCTGGTGGAGATGCAGGACTGAAGAAAACATGGCGCCTGCCCTGGGGACATTCCAGTCTTTCAGGACATGACACAAGATCACAGAACTGTATCCCTGTCACACTGCAGGCACAGGAAGGGTCTTTTCCACCTTGGGGTGGGGAGAGAGTCAGGGAAGTCTTCCTGAAGGAGGTGGCATTTCCTCTGGGCTTTGGATGGTGGGAGCTAAGAGGAAGGCACACACTATTCCATTGTGGCAAGAGGTGAATCCCAGCTCTGCCACTCAACTGTGTGACCTCCCTGGGCTTCAGTTTCCTCACCTATAAAATGGGGGAGTTGGGCTCATGATCCCTGATAATCTGCATCCTTTCTGCCCCATAATGTGACTTAACAGCTTTGCAGGCACCTAGCTGGTCAGAAGGACTGGAGTTTAATGGGCAGCCTTGTTCATTCCCCTGTACAGGCTCCATCTGGCCAGCATCTTAAATTGGTCTGAAGTTGTCAAACTTGGAAGGAAAGAAGGAAGTCTCACGATGAAGTTTCTATGTTTCCTGGGGTTCTGTTGTACAATTAAAGGACTGTGTTTACCAGCAAGGGAATCTTTACTTGGGCGGTGGTTAGCATTTCTTGATGGTCAACTTTGGAGCTGAACTTCGAATTGGGGATGTTGGAGGTGGGGGGCGTGGCTTAGAACCCAGAATGTCAGGGCTGGAAGGGACTAGTTGACTCCGAGGTCCTTTCTGGCCCTAGGTTTTAATCCTAGGATTTCCCCACCTAAAATCCAGATTTAGACCTGGATGGGCCTTACCATGCTATCCAGTCCACCCCAACCCCCACCCTTTTTTTATAGTTGAGGAAATTCAGCCCCAGAGAAGATATGCTACTTGCCCAGGGTCACACAGGGGATGGAGCTGAGGTTCAAACCCAGAGCCTGGGACCCTGAATCTGTTGCATGTGTCAGCCCTCTCCCCCCTGCCCCATTTATGTTTGGAATTTGTTTCTTCATGCCCAGGATAGATAAGAAGATGTGGAAAAGTCACATGGCAGGAATCATTGTCCTCCTTCTCTGATTACCAGAGGATTATCTATTCAGCTCATTAATAACCCGGGGCCTCCAAGGAGATTTTTATTTAATTCTCCATGAGAACTCGATGGCTATTCAAGCCTGTTTCATCTTCTGGGGATCCTTCAGCTGTCCCCCCTCCCTTCACCTTAAATGCTCTGTCCTATCCTCTGGCCCTCTCCAATCTTTTCCATCCTTCAAGGCCCAGATAAAGTCGGGAAGGATGAGGAGCCTTAGCTAAAGGAGCCCACCTGACATTGGGCAAAAACCAGCTCAGGTCCTGTAATGGACTCAATCACTAAGTATTCATTAAGAACCTTCTGTATGCCAAGCCCTATACTTGGCTCTGGAGCTTAAAGACAAAAATAAAGCAGCTCCTGCCTTCAGGGGGTTTACCATCTTTCAAAGACAGCAGCATCATTTTCACATGTTTCTGTTTGTTTGCTTTCTCAGAAAAACTTCCTGCTGTGCCTCAGGATGGGAGAGGGGAGATTACAAAAACATGGGCAGCTTCCAGGAGGAAAGACATCCAAGGGGGCCGAAGGACCAGCCAAGCAGGTGGTGGCCGGCGGCATGGTGCTGGCTTCTGTGTGACCCTTCAGCTGACTTAGGAAATGACGCTCTGCGGCCAAGAAGGGTGCCCAGGACAGCAGTCCATAAGCAATATTCCCATGTAGACTGGGGGCCCTAGAAAGGCGATGGCATATTTACTAAGGGACTGTTGGCAGCAGCCGGGTCAGAGCTGCCCTGGCCAGACCCAAGGGATGAAGGATTACAAATGGTTCAAGTCACCCTCCTCTGCCTTCCCAATCTCCAGTAGTCACCAAATCAAGCTTAATGTAAATGTCAGAATGTTGAATGTGAGTTGCTTTTTTTTTTAATCCAAAGTTCTCCGGTGAATGGCTCTCTGAATATGGGAGGGGTTAGCCAGCTGGTGATCAGCCAGGGTGTCTGGCCATCGCTTCATGGATGGGGAGGGGAGGGGGTCCTACAATGGTACCACAGTCAGGAGCCAGGCCCATTGTCTCACTTCCAGGGGGCCTTGAATTTCAAAAGGACACAAAAGGGTGAATCCCTATGGCAACCACCCTTGATCCAGAAAATAGCTAGTGGAGGTCTCTGGTTGTCTCTGCGAATGCCCAGCTCAAGCGCTGATCACAAGGCTTACCAGTGACCAAGTCATGGAATAATCCAAATATATCATTCTTAATTCTTTGGCTTCCTGGATTGCCATGGCATAGAATGTTTGAGCTAGAAGGTACCTTATGGGCAACCTCGTCTGACCCCTATGTTGTGGAGAAGGGGAACCTGAGGATTGAGAGGGAATGCAAAGTTTCAGGGTCACAGAAGCGAGTCAGCAATCAGTGATGTTAACTTACATCTCTACAACACATTGAGGTTTGCACAATGCTTCCCTCTCAGCAGCCCTGGGAGGTGGGTTAATGCGTGGATTATTCGTCCTCATTTTACAGATGAATGAATTTGCAGCTGGTCACACAACTAGTAAAGGTTGGAGTCAGGATCCAAACCCAGATCTCCTGACTCTAACGCAGATCTCTCTCCAACATATCATGTTGCTTCCAAATGTTTTCCTGTTTTTTTAATTGAATTGAGTTAAATCTCCCAATTATGGGATACCAAATTCTGGCCTTCAATTTCCGGAAAGAAGTCTGCCTGAAAAAGGAGTGTGTGTGTAAATGTCGGTGACAAAAATAGATGCAATTAGATTCAGTTCCACAAATGCTTAAGTGTATGTTAGAATAATAACAGTCCGTATTTCATCACTGAAAATGTTTCACGTCCATTCTCTCAGCAAATCCCCTCATCACCCCCACGAGGAAGCCAGGACTGTCCTCTTACTCCATGTTGCGGATGAGGAAATCAAGGCTCGAATACAGCAAATTGTCACCCCTACCCCCGCCTCCTTCCCTCCTCCATCATGGTCTCCTGAGATCAATGAAGAAAACACTGTTCATCTAAGTACTTTATCAAGTCTGTGTAACCATGGCTAAAAACCACAGTGACAGGGCCAGCTGCGCATGACTCACTGAACCCTCCACCCTTAGCATCTGAACCCGGGATGGTATAGTCCCACAGTCCACTCTCCTTGACCCCCATGGTGCTTGGAGGCGGTGCTCCCTTCCAGCATCTCTCAGCCCCCACCGTCACTCAATTGCCAGCCCATGTGGTCCACCTTGGTTATTGATCATTTGTGTTTTGCGCCCCTTAGCATGCAGCAGCAGGGCCTCCTGGCCTGGTCTCTGCACAAAGCTTAACACACTACACTCACTTCCTATCTTTGACTCTTAACAGTAGCTATAATTCTGCCTCATTATCCCCTCTTTCCTTCTTTCTCTGCTGTTCCTAACCAGAGAAACAGTCATCATTCCTTAGGATGTAGCTTCATTTGCTACCAAGCAAAGAATAAGTATGGAAGGGGGTACAGCATTCAGGGCTTCCCTTAACACCCCCCAGGTCCATTACAGGACACTTCTTACCCAGCCTCAGTCACTCTAGACCTTAGTAAGATACCCCTGAGCCCTCTTTGTAGAAGCGGCCCAAAGTGGCTCAAAAATGAATGGCTCCCTTTGCCTTCCTTATCAAGGTGGGCAAACCTGGACTTGATTCTCCATGCCCATTGCAATCTTTCATTGGTCTGCCTTACCAGCTTTCTATCCCATTCTCCCATCTCAAGGCCCCAAACCTACCTTATTTCCCATCATTCCCTAGAATCTAGCCAAACTGGACAAAATTTACCTTTCCCTGACCCAGGTCTTGGAGGTTGGGGGAGACCTGGACAGGTAGAGATGGATGGAAACAGCAAAGGTCTGGAGGCCAGAAAAGGGGAGGCTTGGCTTATAACCTTCACTCTGTGAACTGCCCCCCCCCTTGGGGACTCAGTTTCCCCATCTGTAAACTTACAGCTTAGACTAGCCAGTCCCTGTCCCCCTCTCATATTCTAGGCTTCTCAACACCAATCACAAGAGTATGAATTCCCTACCGAAAAGATGAACTGAGGATGAAACATGTGGCTTTGCTAATCACAGTTCTAAAGTTGGCCCCAGGATTATTTTCAAACATATACAGTAAATTCTGGGAATCCAGCATGATCAGGGACTGGGGACTTTCCAAAGAATCCAAGGTTCTGGTTAACAGTGAGTCACCAGACAGACCCCACCCACTTTATCAGACTTCAGAGAGTTCCAGTACAGTGTCTTTAAATCCACTGGCACGAAAATGGTATCGATGCAATTATGAGAGAATAAAACAGGTACTGGAAGGTGCTGGAAGATGAGGTCACAGATTTAAGGCTGGTAAGGACCTTTGTGGTTATCTAATCCTCCAGCCCCATCTTTCCATCTCATCAAATTACCCTCAATCCCTGACACTCCTCCTCAGTGGATATGAATGAATGACAATTACCCAGGCTCAGGAAACATCCTCAGTCCTCTCTAGGATGGTGTTACTGGGCATGGCCATGCCCTCTCCAGAGGGTGTGGTCATCAAAACCCCAAAGGAAGGCTCACTTCCCAGTGAGCACATTGAATGGGTCTGGCCCTCCTGATCAAACATCTAGATGTGGTTCAGCTTAGTCTGCGTCTCAGAGAAGTTATATGACTAATTCCAGGTCCCACAGGTAGCCTTGAACCTACAATGTTAGATATGAAAGGAACCTTAGAACTGAACCTGGTTTAGTGGGTAAAGAAACATGCTATCTATGTCACCCTGGGCAGGTTACTTAACGTGGTCTGAACCTTGCCCCCCAAAAACTGGATCTCTGGAGTCTGAAAAGCTGGGTCTGAATTACTACCTGTGTGACAACCCCCTGTGCAAAGTCACTTAATCTCTGCAGGCCTCAGTTTTCCTGAAATCCCTCCCTCCCAGCTCGAGATCTGTGATGTTGTCAGCATCGAGTGCCAGAGCTGGGAGACCTTGGAGCACCCTGATTGATTCTGACTGCATCTTATTGGACTTTTCTGTAACCCTTCAAAGTGCATTAGACATATTACTGTGTCTTTTCTCCTTAAAGTAACCCTATGTAAGGTAGGTAGGTAGGTTAAAGACTGTTATTCTCATTTTATGGAGGTCAGACTACTGGGCGGCTCAAGTCATCACAGGCAGGACTTGGACCCAAGGCCTTCTGACTCCAAGTTCTGGGCTGTGCCAACGATGACCATAATGTCATCTTTCTTCACTCAGTAGGGCCCTTCCCGCTCTCACAGTTTATGGCAATTCAGGAAGCATTCTGAGAACTTCCCATAGCTCAGGGTCACCAGAAGAACGCCGGTTACTGGCTGCAGAGCTGTGGGAGGTGCGGATGGACACAGGCTTCCAGGCACTGCCACAGCCGGGTAATGGAGGGCTGACCCTCACATTACCTGGTGTCTATTCCATGGCCTCCCAAGCTACCTTCACTCTTGTCTCCTCCTACTGTGAGTTCCTGCCCTGTCACCCAGTCCTTTGTCAAAAGAAAAAAATAGTAACGCCACCAACAAAGCTTATGTTCACAAAGGAATTTGTATTCAATCCTGATATGTGTGACCTACTGTATTTTGTACGGTTCTCTTCCCTCTGGGAATTGTGTGTTATTAATGAGCAGTTCTATGCTTTTTCCCTAACTTCCCCTCCCCCCATGTATGCTGTACTTGGTGCGTGTTTTGGACTCTGTATACTGAGCCAATAGTTGGTAGGTGCCCACTGGCTTGTTTAGTCTCTTACTCTCTAGCCACACCCGCCTGTACAGCCCTCACCCATCCCCAAGGTAGGGGACCAGGTCTTCAGCTGCTTCCATAACAACACACCTGGAAACCTAGTCGTTCGATTGTGAGCATTTGCTATTGACTAAGATCAACCTTAGGCCTTTAGTTTAAAAACACGTGTATCTTGCAGGTAGATTCCCATACCCACCCCGCATCCCCACTGCCACGACGCTCTGGAGCAGCAACAAGAGGTAAATGGTAGTCCTGTCCTCAGGACTTTGAGGTCTCTCCTTAACCGATGGATACAGACAGACATTGGGCTGGAAAGGAGAGTCGTCCATTTTCTCAGCTCGGGGCCCTGCACATCAATGTCCCCTACAAGCTCAGACACAGCCCCCCCCCCCCACCTAGGGGGCTGGCTGAGGTAGAATCATCCACCCCATGATGACCCGGCATCTTTGGGCTCCAAAAAGCATTTCAAGGGCATCGTTTCACTGCATCTTTGCAGTAGCCCCAGAGATAGAGGGTACAGCGATCCTTCTACCCATTTTCAGGAGAGGAAACAGAGGGAAGGTCTTGAGGGTTGTAAGTGATAGAACCAGAGCTGGAATCCAGATCTTTGGACTTGTAGGTCAAGATTCTCCTGCTGTCACGTGGGCTTTGTGGGCTGTCCAGCTGTTGTCCAGCTGTTCATTTTCTCGCCTTATGGCCACGTCCATCTCATCTCTGACGGAGGAGACGGAACCCAAATTCATTCAGATGAGGTGTTTGCGGGGTGCCCCCTCCCTCCTGGCCCTTCTACCTCCCCCTTCGCACAGATAATCAGGAGATGCGCATTGAAAACATCCCCCTCTGACAATCCAGACAGACTTCCCACCTCTGGTGGTGCTATTCCCAGCCCACTCCTCACATGTTAATTAACAGGGTACTTCCGAGCAGCACCGCTTCCTGATTGACTGACTTCCTAATGAGCTTGGATATTATGGATCCAGGAACCTCAGAAGATCGTGAGCAAACTGCTGAGCCAGGATTGACAACTTCCCAGGAGACAGCTAGGCGTTTGGGCGATACCACGCCAAACACTGAGACGTGGAAGTGAAAAATTGGAGCCCTTGAAGAGACCTCAGAGACCCCTTAGTCCAGCCCCAAACTGAACCATGAGTCCGTTCTTTAATACCACTTACAGGTGGTTACCTAGCTGCTACATGGATACACCCAGTGATGGGGAGCTCACTACCTGATCAGGTAGCCAATTGGAAAGTTCTAACTGTTCTTTCTCCTCTCAAGCCAAAATCTGCTTCTTAGAACTTTCTGCTGTTGCTACCAGTTCTACCCTCTGGGGCTAAGCACAAGTCAAATCCCTCTTTCCACTAATAGTACTTTAGATACTTATGTCATCTCCCCTCTGAGTCTCTTTTCTAGGCTAAATACCACCCCCCCCCCAATTTTTCTAACTGATCTCCATATAGCATGGACTCAAGCCCCTTCACCATACTGGTTGCCCTCCTGTGGGCATCTCAGACATACCAATGTCTTTCTCAAACTAACGTGTCCTGAACTGAACAGTACCCAAATGTGTCCTGACCGGGGAAAAGGACATCAGGACTTGCACCTCCCTAGTCCTGGACACTGCATTTCTCTTAAAACAGTCTAAAATTTCATTCATTTTCTTGTCTGCCACGTCACTCGGTTGATCCATACTGGTTTTGTGGTCCACTAAGAACCCCCGATCGTTTTCACTCTAAACTATTGTCTGGCCACAACTATATCTGAATCAGCTGCACTTCTATGTTACATTGATTAGACATCTCCCCTCCATTGTAACATACACCTCCACAATAGAATCCCTTCAATCTTATGATCAACTTTTCCATTCTGGATTTGATAATATCTGAGGACCCCAAGAAGAAAAGTTAGGGAAAGTACATGTTTATTACTTGCAATTTATTGCCCTGAGATGTCTCTGGCATAAAGCAGGGGTCACAGAACATCAATACCTACCCATAAGAGCCTTGGGGGAAAGGGAAAGGAAAGGTATTCCTGAGACAGCAGAGTACTTTGTCTTGTGGAAAAAACAGAGTAAAAAGCTTAGTTCTATAATAAAGGAGGCTATTCGTGGGTCCCCTAGGCTATGTCCATTTTATACATTTACCAGGGAGGGGTCAACACAGGTCAAAATTAATGCATCAAGTAAGCACTTTCCCCACAATCAGGCACTCATAGGATGTCAGAGCTGTAAGAGACCTGGGAACATAGAGCTGGGACAGATCTAGGACAATGACTCTGCCTGAAGCATTATATAAACCTGAATGATGATTGAAGTTCCCGAGGCTCGGGACATGGTCTGACCTACAGCGGGTGGATCCACATGAGCCGTTTCTACATTCTCCAGAAAACCAAAAAAAAAAATGCTTCCAGTGTCAAACCCAGATGCATAGCTCTGATAAGTCACCAGACAAAGGCAAATGACCAGAAGGGGTCATGAGCAAATGGTGCCTGAAGCCCATTGTTTGCCAAATGGCTCATTCTGTCACCCAAAAGGTCACTTTCACTGCAACCTCCTCACTGCAACAGACACTGTGATGCAATGGAAAGAACCCAGGCTTAGCAGTCAGGAGACCTGGGTTCTAATTCTGGCTCTGACCCTAACTCCCTGTGTGGCCCTTTCTCTGCCTGATGCTCCTTTGCTTCATCTATAAAAGAAGGGCATTGAGAACAAACACACGTCAGAATTCTAGGTCTTACCGAAACCCTCCTAATCTGGTTTTGCAGACAGTGTGGAAGCCCTCCAGTCCCTGGTGTGGAGAGCACATTTATACCCAGTGTTGGGAAGAATGAGGTTGTGGCAAAGAAGGCAACTTTATTCTTGGATGAGCAAGAGTGGCATTATCAGTCTACACCCTGGGATTCCCATGCCTGGCCACAAATGGGCTATGAAAGAGTCCAGGACCAGAGTGCCCAATAGGAAGACCCTGAACCAGCTGCCGCAAACTACAACCAGGACCCTGAACACCAAACATGTCAAAATAGACTCCCTTATCAGAATCACATCACATTGATTGTTTGATGAAGGTTTACGTTACCCTCTGCACCATGTTAGTTACTGGGTCCTCAGCCAAAACAGATGCACGGTGCCAAAAACTTATTATGCCCCCCCATAGAATGTAAGCTCTTGGGGGGCAGAAACTGTCATTTTGGTCTTGACACCCCCATTCCTCCCACAGTGGCTGACACAGGGTAGGCATTTGATTAATGTTTTTGCATCAAATTGAATTAAACATCAAAGATTTCGGTCATTTCTGATATCCATCAATAATGAACCTCTGGCATCACAAGTCGTTTCTTTTAAGACTTATAACACTGTGCCAATCCCTGCATGGATGTATACCCAACCAAGAGTTGGCAGCCTTGTAGCAGCTCCTCTCCACAAATTTGGATTCACCTTCAATAAGAATATTGCTTGAGAGTCAAAGGGTAGTATCTCATGTGTAGACAGCAGTGTTTGGAACAAAAAATGATGCATAGGACAGGACACAGATGGTGCCACTGTGCTCCCTTGCCACTATTGGCAATGTGGCACTAGTCAAGAATGCAGATTCCATAACACAGCTAGCAATGAATGTTTGGAAGGTTTGAATTCTTTGGTGCAATTAGACATGCCACTGCTATTAAAAATTTCTCCTTGGGCTATATCCCAACTTTGTTATGGCATCAAACACCTGGCAAAGAAGACACAATCAAGTCTGCAATGGGCACACTGTCCCTCTGAAAATGGCAGGGATGACCATGAAAGGAGTTTCCATGGCAGCTGCATCACCTTGCTGTGTCCACACACATACACACACACACAAGGAGAGGAAAGCAGCTGGTATATTGGCCAAGTTTTCTGTCTTGGGCTAGATGACTGACCCAATGCTTTACAAACAAAGTGTTGAATGAGGTCATCACTAGATTCCAGAACTAGAAAGAACATTGGAGGTCATCTTGTCCTCCCTGTCATTTTACAGAAAAGAAAACTAGCCCAGAGAGGGGAGGGGACTTATCTAGAGTCACACAGGTTGTAAGCAAGCTGAAATTGGAACCTGGGGTTCTCCTGATGATAATCTTGCTATTCCAACATATCTCCTCTAGCTCTGAGATTCTATGATTCCTGTTACATACATCATCATGTCCAAACCTGGCCCGTTCTTGAGCAAATTGGTTCAGGGTGTTGAAATAACTGTCAATAAGAATCTGGCCCTTATAAGTTGGCTAATACCAAGACAAAGATTTCCTACTTAGAAACTTTTTTAAAAGTCAGATTACATATTAAACTCTTGAAGTTAAATGAGATTGGATCGTAGAACCAATTGAATTTCTCTGGCAGTTGAGTTGATCACATTAGGGATTAGCCAGAAATAATTCTTTTGTGTCCTCACCAACCCCTATGGTGTCATTCTGTTCATCATTTTCCCTTGAAGTTTCCATTTCAGAGCTAAGGAAATGTCTCACAACTCAATAAAATACTGATGGAGTCCAAGGCGAGGTTACTTGCAATAACTGAGAGGGTATTAAAGTTGAAGAGTTTATCCATCTTCTTGGAAATATCGCTGTCCCGAAGCAGCCTGTGTTTTCCTCTGTCCCCTCCACTGACCAGGAGTGGGCTGGTTGGGTTGGGATCCAGTGCTTCTGTCTCTCTCTTATCAACCCTGGATGGGCTCAGTCATGGGGTGTTTCTAAGAAACGGTGTCTGGGAAAACCAAATACTAATAAATATGAATAATAATAAATAACCACAACGTGTTTTACACTAAGCGTTACCGCGCTGCTTTTGTCTTTCTATACCGTAGTTTTTATAAAGATGTCTTTTGGTTTTAATAAATGAGTGTGATGTCAATTACTCCCTCTATTAAAATTGGCTTTAATGTTTCAACATGGCTCTTTGGAAATTTGAAAGTGTTTTCTTTGTCAGCATCAGGAGGATACAAAAGAACAGGTCGTCTTCACAACCTGTTCCAAAGGGTCAGCTTGCACTGGATGGAGAGAATGCTACTGGGGCAGGGGTGGGGACCTCCATGAAGATGTGTGTTCAGAAAGTGAAATTCACTGTCCCCATAACATGCTGTGAATTGGAGCAGGTCCCAATAGGGCCAAGAGAAACATAGCCACTGAGGCAGGGACAGAACAGCTACCAGAGTTGGATTGGGAGGTCAGGACTTTCCTACCCATATCTAAGACTAGGAGATCCCATTCTACTGGCCAGGGCATAGAAGTAGCAGCAAGTGAAGCAAAAATAGGAGTCCATTAAAAAGAAAGCAGAGACCAAGCTCTTCCTATACATCCCCTTCCCTTCCCATTCTTCCATCCTATGATAGAAAGTCTATAGACCCCAACCACAATACAGTATAAACCAGCTCCTCCTCTTTACCACACAGGAATTCAACCTTAAGATTATTATAACGTGTGTGTGTGTGTGTGTGTGTGTGTGTTTGTGTGTGTGTGTGTGTGTGTGTGTGCATTCCTAATCCCTCTGAATTCCAACTTCCCTTTATCTTGGAGTAGTAATACGTTTTCTTTACTATCATTCCTTTTTCTAAGACTTTTCTCCTCCCTTCAGCAGGCTAATTTTTCCTAGTCCCAGAAACCACTAATTTCTGTGATACCTTCCCTAACAACCCAGTCCATTTCCATAGTTTAGAGACTAAGGGAGATCTTCACAAAAGAATCAAACAGACCAGGAATGCTTAAAGCAATATTGTAGCACATTTTAATTCACAAGGAAATACCTGAGGTCTAACATGAAACACCCAGGAGTGGTCACCAGAACCCTGGGCACAGTAGTCTTCAGGCTGAGACAAGATAAAATTAGAGCATCCCAACAGATGGTCCTTGGGAGGCTGTTCCCCCAAGACCGATGTTCCCCCAAGTTGGTTTCTTTGTTTGTTTTTAACCCTATCAATCAATGGGTGAGACATCTGGGTTCTTTGTTACCTCCATAAGCTAGCTTGATGACTCAGGCAAGGACCATGAGCTTATCAGAGGAGGGCAGGTGCTCACTCAAGTGCAATCTGATTGGTTTCCAATCTCTGAAGTCAAAGGGAGGTAGATCCTGGAGACTGAGAAGCAAGGACTCCTTTGTAAAAGCATATCACAGCTTTCAGAAATATTCAAAAAGAAAAAGAAGCAGGACGTAGACGTATTCAATGTGACAAGAGTGAAGATCCAGGGGAAAGATGGCCAGCAGCAATATTATCCCACTCCAAGGAAAAGGGTGGTTTTTGGACCATCGCGTTCTGCCCCTTGGCAGATTGGGTATGTTTTAAGACTCTTTCACACAACTGGGCATGCAGGCCCTCAGTGCCAAAAAGGAAAGGATTTGAACAACAGCCTTGCAAGAACATAGGGCAGGAAGTACATTCTACCATGAGGACAAGCCCCAACATTCCAACGCTGACGTTTTTGGCCGTGGGTTCAAAGGCTATAATCCTCTTTTGTTTCATTGGTCCCAGGGGCAGAGTCAGTATCATGACCTTCTCATCAATATGCATTTCTTAAAATTCCTTTTCCCTGAGACCAGTGCTTCAGTAGTTCCCATCAGTACCATTGGAGTCCCTTCCTCTAGGCTGAAGCTGGAGCTAGGGACCAAGTGTACATTAACTACATGGGCCCCTTTATCATACACCATTAACTAGTGGCCATCACAACTTAGGACTAAATATGCTGAGAATCTGGCCAAGCCACAGTCTCCCTTAGTGACAGCCAAATTCACCATGACCTTTGTTGCTGGCAAAATTAAGAGTAACTAGTACCTAGCAGAAAGCATGAAATGTAGGTTAAAAAACAGCATGCCTCTTTGTGTAAAAGAGTCCTAAAGTGTTCCCAGTCCCCCAAGGGGTGCAATGTGACAGTCGAAAACTGTCCCCACCCCCTTCCATCAGGGACAACACTCCCAGTTAGGGCACGGAGGGAAACAACATTGTCAACACACCTATAGAGGAAAAGTGAGAAAGGACAGGATACCTCTACCCTCCTCATCTATTCTTCCTAACACCTCAGGACTTCCACACCATTAGAGAGATTTAACTCTGACTTGACTTACAAACAGCCCCCTAGAGATGAGCTGCCCATCCCTGAGACCTGCTAGGACCTCATCCTGGGTCGGCAGCATGCTTCATCCCCCCTTTCATTCAGGGTCTCTCGCTACATCCGCCTGGGCAGCTGGAGTTTCGTTGATTTATTTATTTCATTTTGTTAGGCCGAATCTCCTTCCATGCTGCCTTGACCCTGTGTAAAGCTGGGGTCCAGAATTGTCAGTCATTCTAGATCCTCACATTATCCATAGAATTGCATGGACAGACCTGTGACCAACCAGGTCAACCTTCCTGGAGAGAAAACTAGTGGGGTTCTAGAGCCATTTTGTCCCCCACTTTATGGACGAGGAAATTGAAGCTCAGATAAGAAAATAAATTTCCCAAAGTAAAATCCAACCACTGTCTCCCTAAGATCAGTTCTTCTGTCTTTCTTGCTACTCCTGAATACACGTCAGGGTTTGGATTTAGTATCAGGGACACAATGGTATAATCATTGCCAATGTCACTTATAGTCAGCAATCTGCCCCCAGTCTCTCCTTGTTGATGGTTACGGCATCTTCAGTAATAATTCCTTGCACCAATCTGGTGTTCAAAGCCTACTAAAATAGAAACTTTTGATCCAATGCATGGAACCCAGCTCAGACCAAAACCCCAAACAGAGTAAGATGCAGTGAGTGCCCCAGTGGGTCCCACCCCACACCACTGGCTCCAGCATTGACTGCCACGCCAGAAATGGCAAACTGGCCACAGAGATACCGTGCAGCCGGTTAATGATTTCCCGGCTTGCACCAATATTAGCAGGCACCCTACTCACTGACAGCAGTAGGCAGTCTCTCCATTGAGTCCATTAAATATTTTTCTTAAGTCTCTGCAAAGCTTAACAAGTACAGAAATAGCTCTTAAAACAATTCCAATCATATCTGACAGTGATCTAGCATTTCAGAGCTCATAGAGCACTTTAAAGTGCATTTTGCTTCCAATTTAGCTAATGGGCTAAAATGTACAACAACTCAGCCACCCAGGGCATTGTCCTTCCATTTCCTCCAAGCGCTGTCCTGATGCCTGAGCCCACCCGACAGCCTGAGTGGGGGCATGAAAGGCGGCTCCCAGCTTCCTCTCCCTCCAGCTTCCTCCTGACCTTTTTGCTGGGATGTATTTTGCCACTTGGCCCCAGATCTGGTCCACTGGGCAGAAGCTTTTACTGCTGGCCACATGGTTAAGAAACATTCCACGTCCAGCAGGCATGATTCTTGCCCATTTACATATAAATCTCACAAGAAAATCCAATCCCTAGGAGGGTCAAGCCCTCAGACTGTTTTGCTAACTTTTAAAGTATAATAAAATTTCCCTGGAGACAATCCACTGTGCAGGCTTTTCAGATGAACTGGCCCAGGGAGGGTGAGAACTGACATCGAGGCAGGAGGACCAGGAATAATTTGGTTCATTTTGTCTCAGCTCTGAGAAAGCAATGCCCCTGTCCTCCCTTCCACCTCTAGGTTCTTTCCTGACACTTCCAGCTTCAGCCACGCAAGGTCCTCTCCCTCCTCCCTTCCCCAATCATAGAACCAGAGCTGGAAGGCACCTTTGAGGCCAGGGAGTCCAACTTCCTCACTTTACAAAGGCATAGGCTGAGGCCTAGAAGTCAAACTTAAAGGACTTGTCCAACGTCACACAGGCTTCAAGTAGCAGAGGCCCTCTGCCTTAGAGGCATGTCCTCTGACTCAAAAATCATTGTTCTATTGGGCGTCTGTCTAAATGGAAAATTCTTAGTGGCTTCAGACAACAGGCAAAGAAACCAGGCTCCTGTAGCTCCACCAATCTTCTATCAAGAGTTTGGGGCTACGGGGACATCTGAGAGGAAGGCAGGCCAAAAGGGACTCAGGGTGCGCCTTCAAGTCCACCTCTAGGCCCTGGAGGCCTCGTCTCCTGGGCTCAGCTGGTCTGAAGGCCAGTCATAAGACCAAGCCTAATGCACAGTCCTGGCAACATACAAGGTTTTCCAGCCAGGTGCCCCTAACAGGGTGGCCAATTTAGGGAGTCCCTCATCACCACAGGGCAGGGGGCAACTCTAAAGGAGGAGCTAGGTTTTCAGGCCTCAATTCTAGTTTTCTTTTTCTATTTCATACATCACCAAATTTGAAAAGAGGAAGGAAGGAAGGAAAGAGGGAGGGAGGAAGAAAGAGAAAGAGAGAGAAGAAGGAGGAGGAGAAGGAAGGAAGGGATGAAGGGAGGGAGGGTGGGAGGAATGGAAAAGAAGTAAAGCACTAGAGAGAGACAAAGGCACCCACATCCAGGATCCCTGAAGTGGCTGGTCACGAGGTCCATGGGAAATAAATCCATTCCAATGAATCAGAGCCCCGGTCCATCGTCCTTAGTGCTTGGCACAGATATCAGAATTGGTTTAAATCCCCAGTCATCAGCCCTGAAAGCTCAGAATTGGCCCCAGGCTATTCCTAATGGCTGTGGCTGAGAAGAGAGTGTGTCTGGTCTTTTGTGAAATCAACCCAGTCTGTGTCTTCAGTCTGCAGACTGTGGGAGACGTTCTCAAAAGGATCAGGGTCACAGGTAATGATAAAGTGTAGGCCCTTTTTTAGTGAAAACCCATAAAGTGTTGGGCAGGAGGAGGGGGCAGGTCAAGAGAGGAGGCAGCCTGACCCCTACAAGCCTGAGAGGTCATCACACCTACCAAGGGCTGGCATGATGATAAAGGGACAACGGGTCTCAGGCTTTCCTGGAACTACAACAGTCTCTCCATCCTTGGGCCTCGGTGGGTACTCCCCATTCTGCCCTCCTTCACCCTAGCCTGAGGAGGGCCCTTGGAATATGGACTGTCAGAGGGGAAAGGGGACTGCGAGCACGGGATGTAGGATGTCGAGCTGGGAGGGAGCTTAGAACAGAGTGCTAGAACTAGGGAGAGTCCCAGAACACAGAAAAAATCAGAACAAATGGTATCATGATGGTAACTCACATTTATACAGCACTTTATGGCTTAAAGGCACCCGAAGTAATTTTTACCCCCATTAAACACACGAGAAACTGAGGTTCCAAGAGTAAGTGATTATCCCAACTCCTAAACTGCAGGTAAGCCAAGTCAGTCCATGAGTCAATGAGCATTTTATTAAGTGCCTACTGTGTACCAGGCATTGTGCTATGCTCTGGGGATATAAAGAAAGGCAAAAACTATGGTCCCTGCCCTCAAGAAATGGGATTTAAACCAGTTCTCCTGACATCTAGGTTGCTGCTCTTTCAATTAAGCCCCTGATAGGACTGGAAGAGGCCTTGGGTGTCATCAGGGCCAAGCCTACATTTGATCAAATGTCCAAGGTCCAGGCCTAGCCAGAGTTGGAATGCCAGCCTTCCTCCAACAGACCATGTTCTCTCTTCTAAATGATCCTGGGCAGATAAGAATAATTTATAAATAGCATATCAAATATTTATACATAAATGGATGCTTCTAACGCCCCAGAGAAGAAAACCAGAGTATGTTTTATGTTGTTGAAACATTCCCTCTTGCGGTGACGTTACACCCTTCACTGGCTCAGGAAAACATTCCTGCCAGGCACCAATGCCATCCCCCAGGCTCACATGAGAACATCCTGAAGGGATGATGGGCAGTTTTCTCAGCAGATTTTGCCCTGAAAATACCTCCAGGCCTCCAAAGAGGAGCTCACCAATCTAGAGTTGGAAGGAACTGGGGTGACAAACACTCAGAATGATGCAGGAACCAGGTGAAAATATAATTGGGAAATATTAAACAAAACAAACAAAAGTACAATAGGACATAGATGATTCTAACATGTGGTATTCTAAATCAATAGATTTCAGGGAGGAGGAGGGATCAAATGAGATGATTATAAAGAGTGACAATCATACACAGTAGACTCACATTGAGAGCAGAATAGGGACAAACTGCTATGGACATTCCCAATGTAGAGAGTGTCCATTAAACAAGCACTTATTAATCACCTACTGTGTCCAAGTTCTGGTCCATAAGCCCAAATGGGATGGGTGCCTCTGGCTTTAAGGTTGGAAGGGCCCTAAGATTCCATTTTGCCTGAAGAATTGTACCATAAATGATGACCCTCGCACCTATGGAGAGGTCCCTTGTGATCCTGTTGTCCCAGAAAGCCACCTGATTTCCATCAGCTCCAGGCCTGAGTCCCCTGCAGGATGGCCTTCCCTTGAGACTTGGGCTCCAGTCTCACCTGTGACACCAAAACACTTGTGTGGCCTTAGTCTCCTCGTCAGAGCAATGGGCTGATGACACTTGTAGCATATACTTCCCTGGACCACAGATGTAAAGAAAACGGATGCTTTGTAAATCTGACAGCGCCCTACAAAGTCAGCTGATATTTGTATTAAGGAAGGCCATCCCTCAGCAGAGTAAAGGTAAGTGCCCTCCACCTTCTCTGTTGCCTTTGAAATCCATATTAAAGACCCTTCCTAACAGCCCGTTTATAAGGTAATGCCCTTCCTGACACAGGTAAGCAGTCCAGGTGATATAACCCATTTACAAGTGCAAGACCATCCACGGATAAAAGTGGTGCCATCTCCACAAATGTACATTCTAGCTTCTGAGTAGAAAGAACTCTGGATCCGATGTCAGAGAGCAGCTCCTGTCCCTGTCCCTGACTGAGCTGCGTGACCTTGGAAAAGTCTCTTCCCTTCCCTGGGATCTGTAACATGGGGTTTGGTGGTGAACTGATAGGATCTTTAAGCTTACTTCTAGCCCAGACCATGAAAGAAAAAAAAAAGCCTTTTCCTCTCCCTCCCCCCACCAACCTCAACTTCAGTCCACCCATTAAAATAAAATTCTAAGTACCAATTCCCTCAGTGAGGACCTTTTCCATTAATGGAAGACCTGGTTTCTTATTTAAAGTAATTCACACTAACATGTGAATGATTCATTAGCTTATTAATATTATTAGTTATTATTATCAACTCTCTGAGGAGTATTTGCAATTTACCTGCAAAGCTTATTCATCCAAATGAAATTCTAAGCTGTGGACCTTGTGGATAGAGTCCTGAAATTTTGCTGATGAGAGTTGTTTAAGGAAGGCTGAGCCACAGGAAGGAAAAAAAAACAACCTCCTGGACCAGGTCTCTGGGAGGGTGGGAGCCAGGAGTTCATTCTCTCTCTGATTGAGAAGGATTCCAGCCAGGGCATCTTTTAAAAGGCCACTCTTCCTGGTTCCCTGAGGCATTTGCTTCTGCATTATGAGATGCCATAAAGAGAGCCGGAGGCTGGAGATTCATCCCCGCCTTGAACTTCAGAAGATCAGACCCAGCAGAGTCATCTAGTCCTACCCCCTGATTTTTAACAGGCGAGAGACTGAGGCTCAGAGAGGCCGCACAGCTAATTATTGGCAGAGCTTGAATTTAAGGCTGAGCCATGGGATCAAAGGGTCATAGAAACAGAGATGGATCATCTGAACTGGGGGTTCTCAACCTTTCTTGTGTCCTGGACCCTTGGGCAGACAGTCTGGTGGAGCCAAGGACCAACCTCCTCAGAACAAAATTTTAATACATAAAAGAAAATATAGAGGATTACAAAGTTATACTGAAACAGAGGAACATTATGTTATATATTATGTGTTTATTACATATACACCATATTAATTGTATATAATATAATACTATACATATATATGTGTATGTGTGTGTGTGTATATATATATATGTCTATATACATACATATAAACCAAGATGACCATGGACCCTGGGTCAAGAGCCCCTGATCTATCCAACCTCCTCATTTTTCCAAATGAGGAAGCTGAGATGAATGGACTTGGCCAAGGCCATACGGTCAGTAAGTGCCAGAGCTAAGATCTGGACCCAGGTCCTCTGGCTCCACTGTTTCCACTCCAGATTGGAACCAAAGGGAATCGATGGGAAAATGGAATTCTGTTTAGAAAAGCTGAGCTCTCCAGGAACACGGCCCCACAGGGGTGATGGGAAGGGTATCCAGACCCCGGGGCCACCTGGAAGCCCAAAGGCAGAGCCACACGCACTGGCACAGGCTTCAGCTGCCCCGGGGTCCCTGGGAGGCATTGAGGAGGACTCCAGAAAGGGAGAATCAGAGAGAGGACTGGAACTGAGGCCCCCTAAGCCCCTGCCCACTACACCACCCTGCCCCGCAGCCAAGAGCCTTTGCCTGTTCTTCCAGTACCAAGGAAATTTTTACTCTGATTAGGGGGAGAAAAGATTGGGAAGGGGAGATTCTATTTGTCCTGATGCTTTCAAAATTGAACTTCAGAATGTTTATCCCCTCCTTTAAATAAACTCTGGCCCTGCCCTACCTGCCTCCAAGGGAGGAGCTTAGTTAAAGGGGGCAGGCGATAGTAGAAGGGGAGTGTCCTTTCCATGGTGGTGGTTGTGAAGGTTTGGGCCTGGCCTGGGGAGGCCCACCCTCATTGCCTCCCCAGCCCAGCCAGGGTTTGGTGTCAGAAGAGAAAGGTTTGAATCTCAGCTTTGCCACTGTGTGACCTTGGGTAGGGTCCACACCTCCTCCTCTCCCCCAGCTCTAAATCTATGATCCCAAGATCCTATGTGCCAAGCCCTGTGCCCAGCACCAGGAATGCAGAGATGAGATAGGATGCAGCCCAGCCCACCTCCGAAGCTTTTATGATCTAGGAGGGAAGATGAGACAAGCCTGCAAAGGCTCATAATACAGGCTCTCCTCTAGCCAGGGCTGGGTACTGGTCAAACCAAGAAAGATGGGAGAAGGAAGAGATCACTTTCACCCAGGTAGGTGCAATCAGGGAAGCCTTCATAGAAGGACACACAAGATTATTTTTTTTTTGTACTGGCTTCCTGATTTACAAACTGCTTTCTTTGCACATCTTCAAACCCCCGTAAAGGCAGGTTGGTCTTCTTATGACAAAGCGCCTCTGGTCCAGGCCCATTCTTCTTATCTCACCCATCCTTAGAACTTGAGGCCTCATCTTTAAAAAAGCTCCCAGGACAGACTGAAGGGCAAACCATTGATTCTCCTGAGGACAAACATGGGAGATGGAACCATTTACAATATGCCACAGTCTAAAAATGCCTGCTTTATTAATGCCACGCAGTAAAATGCAACCGTTTGGACAGACGTGGGTAGCAGTGAGTTCTCTCTACGCATATTGGCATCTGCAGAGTTAGTTTCGCAGAAAGTGCTTTTCTTGTTTATTAATAGATTTTCATCCGATTCTAATGGGGGCTGCAGGCAGCCCTTGTGAGCTGTGTGTCCTCAGACTAAACATTTTTCCCTTCCCTTCCTGGCCTTGGCTGCCTTAGGGCAGAGGGCTGGACCAGATGGTCTTGGGGGTCCCTTCTACTTCTATCCTTCCTGAATTCCTCTCTCTGGACCCTTCACATAAGAGAGCCTCCATGCCTGGAAGGATGTGTGATTCTGATGCCCTTTACATAAAGCAGCCTCTGCCGGACAGCCTCTATTCAGGTCTGGGCGCCATGTTGGAAGAAGGATATTATTGACAAACCAGAGCACATGAAAAGAGGAGTAGCTAACAATTAGTGTGAGGCCTGGAGGCTGAGTTACTATTAAAGAGACAAGGGATATTTACCTAGCAAAGAGCTCTAGAAAAGGCAGATTTGGAGTTAGAGGTCCTGGGTAGAAATGGGAGAGTTGTTTTCATTTATTCATTCATTAAACATTTATTAAGCACCTATTGTGTGCCAGACACTGTGCTAAGCCCTAGGGATGCAAAAAGAGGCAAAAGACAGCCCCACCCTCCAGGAGCTTACAGATAAAATAAGGCAGTTGTCAGAGGTGTCAGATACAGTGGCAGGCAACACTCCCACAGCCTGGAACCAGGCTGTGAGAACCCACAAACTAAATACTTACAGTGTAGAATCTACACTGTAGATACTTTTATGAAGGGGATTTGTTCTATGAAGTCTGGATTCCATCAAAGGGCTGCACTTGAGGACCTAGAGGGCCAGGTGTGGCCTCGAAACTGAAGGTTCCCCACCCCTGGTATAGATACTGGTAAGTTGTGATTTTCTAATTCAGTGGGGATCTGTTTCTATTTGAGCTTGTCACTGTTGGTCTACATCGCCCCCATTAGAATGTAACCTCCTTGAGAACAGAAATCATTTTTTTCTTTTTCTGTATATCTCCTGTGTTAATTGCTTATTGCTTTATTAATCAATGAATTGACATCGATCCTGGCTGAGTGCCTTGGGAAGTCACTTTAACCTCTCAATGCCCCAGGAAACTTTCTAAGATTATAATGCAGAGTAGATGCTATCTGCTTCAGTACGAGGAGTTTCTCCTCTGGGAGGTCATTCTCCCAAGGACCAGGGCCTACCCATCCCAAGTATCTCAAGGGATTAGCCTTACTCTGCTTGTCCCCAGAAGACATCACAAGGAACAATGGGGAGAAGTTATCAGGAAGCAGATTTTGGCTCCCTGACAGTGAGAACATAATTAGACTGTGAGCTTCTGGAAGGCAGGCACTTTTTACAGGGAGGAGGGGGCTTTCTTTGTGTCTCCAGCACTCACCACAGTGCCTGGCACGTAGTAAGCACTCAATAAATCTTTGGTGACTTGAGCATACATTGAGGCCCTCATTCCTGGTGATGTCAAGAGGATCCTGGTACAGCCACTTGTCCCAGATGGTGTAGAGAGGATTCTTGTTTGGGAAGAGGATGGGCTGAAGACCCTTGGAGACCCCTCCAGCTCTGTGGGTTCCCTTAGGAATCTAGACTCTGAGAGCAGGCAGAGACCTCCAGGCCCACACTGGGTCCAGCCCCTTCCCAGAGTCCCAGGAGGGAATAAATCATAGCAAGGATATTTGTCGTGTTTGAAAGACTGAAGAACGAGAGCTCTTGGAAGTTCATGGTCACCCCCAAGGGCACACAGCTAGCAGGATTCCCAGCCAGAATATGAGCCCAGTCTCTGTCCACTTCACCCTGATGCTCTCCAGATCAGAGGCCTTCAGAGAGCAGGAAAGACAAAATACCCGACTTAAACCTCACAGAGAGGGTCAGGGTTCGGTTTCTTGGATTTTCACCCTCCATTTCTGCGGCACGTTATGATCCCTTTAAGGATAATAGCTAGCACTTTTACAGCGTTTTCTGGTTTGCAATGTGGTTTCCAATCTCATTTAATCCTCAGAACAGACCTGGGAACGAGGGGATCATTATCTCCGTTTCACAGATAAGGAAACCAGCTGAGACACTTGCCGAGGGCCACGTAGCAAGGAAATGTCTGAGGCTGGATTTGAATTCAGGCCTCTTGATTCCTAGTCCTGTGCCCTTCGCCAAGGACCTGGTCACAATTTGTGAATCAGCCGATGCATTTGGTCATTGGATTTTCCCAGAAACCACAGGGGTTGGGAGGGAGGAAGAGGAGAATGAGAGGTGAGCACTCTCCCACCTTATGATTGATCCCCCTGGGAGATAACCTCTCTGCTGGCAAATGTTCAAGCCAGAATCCAAGTGAGGGATGAGGCAAGCTGCATCTCGCGCTCGCCAGGGGAACAGACGGGATCTCGCTAAGTCGATGCTATTTGCAGCTCCCCAATCTCAGTTCTCTATATGAATCCACATAGTTCCTTCTTCTCTAATCCAAATGTTCTCCCTGTGCTGCAGAGGTTAATAGAGCCTGCCTCGGCCTCGTCTCAGGTGTAAACACAGTAAAGAAGTCAGGGCCACCGGAGGCAAGGAGGCAGCAGCCACCTGCAATGGTCCCAAGGAGGGTGCCAGCATCTCACATCCCAGGCCACCCAGGCAGGAAACAGATGGAGATGTAGGAGGCCAGAGGTGGTGACTGAGGCTAAGGGCTGGTCCCTTTTGGGGCTTTTGCTGGGCTATTTATCTGGGGAGGGAGAGAGACGGAGCCAGCTGAGGGAGGCCTCTACATGGCAAAGCTGTGGTGCTAACCCTGGTGTTCCTAGCTGGCTTACCTGTGCTGTGTTTGTGTGTGTGTGTGTGTGTGTGTGTGTGTGTATGGACAAGTCATGCAGGCCAGTCTGTGCTGTGAGATGCCTGAGGTCTTGAGCACAGCCATGACAAAAAGGTTTGGTATTGGTGATGTATCAGAGGTCTAGCCAGAGATAAGTCCTTGACAACACCCTCTAGGAGCTTTCCATTTCTCTCAATGTTACCTTGGTCTGAGGCAGGATGCTTAGGAGGCAGGCACTGACTCTGGATTCAAATCCTACCTCTGTCACTGGGGGTCTTAGAAATGTCACCGAAACTCCCTGAACCTCAGCTTCTTCAGCTATAAAGTGAGGAATGTGAATTAGAAGACCTCCCAGGCCCTTTCTAGCTTTAGTTCTATAGCCAAGGAGGTCTGGCTGAGCGCTGTTTAATTATGAGCAATCTTGGATCTGAAGGGGTGGAGCGCTATGGGTGGGGGATGTTCCATACAGTGTCAGAATGGGGTCACTGAGTACTTTATTTCACTGTTTTCTTGTGAGTGTGTGTGTGTGTGTGTGTGTGTGTGTGTGTGTGTGTGTGTGTGTGAGAGAGAGAGAGAGAGAGAGAGAGAGACAGAGACAGAGACAGAGACAGACAGACTGAGAGAGACAGACAGAGAAGAGGAGGCTCCCTGGTGCCTGGGGTGGGGGGAGGTAGGGAAGGGAACAAACATTTGTTGAGCACCTATTGCATACCAGACACTATGCTGAGAACTTTACAAATATTATCTCATTTAATGAGCCAGGCCAGGATGGCAATGACTTCCAGCGATGTTATAAAAACAGAACATATTAATAAAATGTTTTTACAAGCTTATGAAATGCCTTTGAGGGCAGACACTATGTTATTTTTCATCTTTGCAGCCTCTCATGGAGATGGGGACCAGCACATAGTAGGTGCTTAAGAAATGCATGTTGAAGTGAATTTAATTGCTTCAGGTTGGACAAAGCTGCTGAATATTTTTGGCTTCACTTCTCAGGGAGAAGGCCCCTGGCCCAGCATAGAGGCTTTCTCTGCTGCACTCCCACAGCTTCTCACTTGCCCAGATAGTGCCCAGCCAGGACCGGAGCTGGGAAGGATAAAAACCTCGGGGATTTATGGGCTAAGTCTAGGAAAGAGACGCTCTGGCTCAAGCCCTCTCCACTCCACCCAGAGCCCAGTGGGAGCTGCCGCTTCCCGAGAATAAAAGTCAGCCTGGTCATAAGTCAAAACTCTTCCAGCCCCTTTCAGAGCACTGGGGATGTCCCAGCTTGAAGGGACCAATAATAATGGTGATGATGTTAATAACAACAAATGGCATTTGCATCATGCTTTAAGGTTTACAAAGCTTTCATTTCATCTCATTTGATCCCTGCGAGGCAGGTGCTGTTATCATTTCCAGACAAGGAGTGTAAGGTAGGCAGAGCTTAAGTGATTTGCCAGGGTCCCACAGGCATTAAGTAGCAAGGGCAGGATTCAAACCCAGCTCACAGGACTCCAACTCCAGGGCGCTTTCTGTTATGCCTCACTGACTCTTCATGATAAGCTGTTGGGTTTGTGTCTTTATATCCCAAGCACCGAGCACAATGGCTGGCACACAGTAGGTGCTTAACGAACGTTTGTTGTTTGGCTGATTAACTGGCAGAGTTGAGAGAACCCTGAATTTGGAGGCAGTTCTGTGAATCCCAGCCCTATAGTTTGCTATATGTATGAGCTTGGGCAGCTGGGTGGCACAGCGGGTAGAGCGCTGGGCTTAGAATCAGGAAGACCTGAGTTTAAATCCAGCCTCAGAAACTCACTAGCCGTGTAACTGTGGGCGAGCCACTTAACCCTGTCTGCCTCAGTTCCTTCATCTGTAAAAAGGAGTCCCAGTGGAGAAAGAAATGGCAATCACTCCAAAATCTTTGCCAAGAAAACCCCAAATGGGGTCATGACTAAATGACTGAACAACTTTGGGTAAGTCCTTTCCTCTCTCTGGGCCATCATACAATGGAATGGGTTCTACATTTGGAGTCAGAGGATCCAGGTTCAAAGCCTGACACTGCCCCTAATTATCACATCTGTATGACTATGGGCAAGTGAGTTTAACCCCCCTGGGCCTCGGTTTCCCCATCTGTCAATGCGGGTATTTGGAGGAGGCAGCCTCTGAAGCCCTTAGAACTCGAGGTCCAAGATCTTCTAAATCTCAAGGTCCCTTACAGCCTGAAATGTTAGGAAACCTCCAAAGTTCCCTCAGACACCTAAATACTTTTATCTAGGCCCACAATGTTGTGAGAAAGGTAAGGTGTGGGTCTTTACTGTACAAATGAAGAAACTAAGGCCCACCAGAGAGAGGCGCTATGCCCGCCTCTCGTGGCAATGCTGGTGCTGGGACCTTTCAGGTGATCACAGACCAAGCCCTTCCTTCACAGAGGAGAGCAGTCTCAGAGGAGCCTGAAGCCAACTCCCTAGGAATGAATGTGCCAAGCTGAGCATTCAAAGAAAGGCCAGAAACCACGCCAAGGATAAAGCTGAAGTCAGACCAAATAAACCAACACCAACTTATCGATAAGCAAGTGAATTAACCAAGTGTTGGTTAAGGGTCTTCTGGGCACAGGTCGCTGTACCAGGCGCCGAGGGGACAAATGACCAGAAGCCGTGAGGATGCGGCTTGGGCCCCTGGCGGGAGGGCGGGTGGGACAATGGAGCCTTCGGGGATGAGGCTGCTGTGGGTCAGGATCCAAGTGCTGAAGAGAAGGTTGCCAAGCAATTTTCTCCTGTGTTGGTTCTTGTTTTGATCTTGGCTTTACTTTCAAAGCTCCGAAGTGGAAGAAAACAAAGACGTTCTTTGCCATCTTTGGTGGCTCCCAGGGGCCCTGCTGAGCTCAGCTCTCACATCCTCCCTTTTATATTAACAAAATGGGTCAAGGAGGCCTCATGCAGCCCAAGTGGGAGAGGAAAAGCGTTCTGGGCCAGGACGCGGAGGCTCCCGACCCACCCCCGTGCTGCCCGCCCTTGGGGGAGCTATCCACGGTGTAACACACATTCGCAAAGCACCTACAGTCAAAATAACAAGATTGACAGTGACCACGAAAGCAACGGGCATTAAAACAGCTCTTGAAGGTGGAAAAACAATCCGCAAACGTTCGCTCCCTCGATCCTCACAGGAACCGGGTGAAGTAGGCGCTCTCATCGAACCCCCATTAACAGATGAGGGAACTGAGTCAGACAAAGACAAGGTGACTGATCCAGGGTCACACAGGTAGTCGGTAACGCACTATTTAGTGCTACGGGACCACCCAAAAGACCACAGGCTGTGTGAAAGGATTACAAAGATGGCAGTCTCCACCCGCAAACGGGTTCTAGTCTACTGGGGGCGTTAAGGGGGATACAAACATGGTCACTCTGCATTTATTAAGCTCCTACAAAAAGCCAGGCCCTTCCTTTAAGGCTCTAACATTCTAACAGGAGAGATGTGCGGAAAGACACACAAACAGAGGAAGAAGCAAGTTAGGAAGTAGGAAGTAGACTCGGGAGGCAAGCGAAGGATAGATTCAGACCAAGTGGGTTAGGGAAATCTTAGCACAGCCTGAGGGGATCAGGGAGGGCCTCCTGGAGGAGGCAACAACCTGAGTCCCCAAAGCAGAAGTCTCTCCCACTGTGCCACCGGTCAAGGCACAGCAGATAGACCCGAGATTAGGGAGACCCCAGTTCAAATCCTGACTCAGGCACTGGCTGGCTGTGTGACCCTGGGCAAGTCACTTCACCCTGTTTGCCTCAGTTTCCTCATCTGTAAAAGGAGTTGGAGAAAGCATGGCAAACCATTCCTGTATCTCGGCCAATAAAACCCCAATGGGGTCACGGAGAGTCAGACGCGGCTGAAAAACGACGCAACAAAATGGGAAAGACAGCAGCGCCTGCCCCCCAGGGTCATCGTCTGTGCAGAATTGGTGCGATGCTTTGCACGCCTTAAAAGCATGAAATGCTCGTTGCTCTAACTGAATTGCTGTAGAATTGTGCACAGAAAGCACCCTGCAGACCTCAGAGACGGAGGTCCTCATTATTCTCTCCGGAGTTCGGGTCAGCGGTCGGGGCTCCTCAACGTGCTTTCTTGGCGTTGAAGGGGAAAGGGCTTCTGCCCAGATCAAGAGGGGCTTCCTGAAGGAGGCGGCGTCTGAGCTGGGCCAACCTGAGGGAGGGAGTCGGGGGAATGAGAGGCTGGCAGGGACGTTCCAAGTGTAGGACGAGCAAGAAGCCAGAGGGTCTTCAGCGAAGCCTGAAGGCATGCGCTTCTGCATCTTTCTTAGGTTGTCCTTCCCCCTGCTCTTCTTCAAGCTCCCTTTCCAAACAGTCCTCATCAAACACCTTGTAGAATCATAGAATCTCAGAGAGAGAGCGAGAATGAACCTCAGAGACCACCTGGTCCAACTGAGGCCCATGAAGGTGAATGACTGGTCTAAGGTCACACAGCTGATAATGTTGGGGCCTCAGGCCCCTCCTCTGTGAAATGAGGGCAATGGTTAGGTCAAGTTCAAGGGGTCCCTGGATGGGCATCAGGGATCTGTGAACTTGAATGGGGGAAAATAGCATCTTTATTTCAGTATAATTAGTTTCTTTTGCAATCCTGTATATTTTATTTTGTGCATTTTAAAAACGTTTCTGAGAAGGGCACCCATAAGCATCCCCAAACATCCCAAAGGGCCCATAGAACCCTGCTCCTCCTCCTCTTGGATCAGCTGCAGCTCCACTTGGCTATCGGCCATCCGGGAGTGCCTCCATCCTGGGGAGAGGCCCCAGGCTGAACACCCTTCATGCCTCATCTGCTGATCCTCAAGGCTTCATCATCAGCCTCCCTTTATGTGCCGTTTCCCTCATTAGAATGTAAGTCCCTTGAGGGCAGGGAGCATCTTCCTTTTCATTTATATTTGTATCCCTAATGTTTTAGTACAGAGTCTGGCACATAGCAGGCATTTAATAAATGCTTGCTGATTGACTGACACACTGACTGTGCTAGATGGACCACGAATTCTGATTCTTTAAGGCTGTATAAAACAACACTAACACCATTGGCAGAGGGGCTTCATGCAGAAAGAACCTTTGAGTGGAGTTTTGAGGGAAAGGCAGGATTCCAAAAGGCAAAAGTCGGGGTAGGGGGACATGTGTTCCAGGCAGGGGAGGACAAAGGCGATGGGGCTGGAGTTTCTCCATTTGTCCAACTGGAACGGCAGCACCCGCCCTAACATCCCACCGGTGCTTTTCTGGGGGACAGAGGCTGGCGGTATGACTAGCACCAGCGGTGTGGTAGTCACCCATGGAATGGGCTGTAAGAGAAATGGTGAGACCCCTTTACTGGGGTTCAGAGAATCCCAGATCTACAAGAGACCAAAAGAGGCCACTCCGTATCTGGTTTGTAAATGCACAAATGAGATGTGATAACAAAGGAAGCTTGTCCTATTGAATGCAGCCATCCCAATAGCTAAGCACAGACTCAGGGAGGTAGAAGCTGGATCCGGCCCCTCTCAAGTCGTTTCTGCCCCTGAGATGTTCTGTAATCTGTGACAGAGCCTTTGCCGGAAAGAAGAGAGAGATACCCTACCTGGACTGGACTGAAATAAGCCCAGAAGGCCACTTTCCTCTCAGCTGGCCAATTTGTTAATGAAGCTGTCTTGCAGTGATGAGGACTTGATGGAACAGATCATTTGGGTAGGATTCCAGCAGGCGTGGGCCCCAAAATAGATGCCTCTGTCAGACAGAGTGATGAGGTCCCCATGAGAATGGAGCAGCCGTCACTGGAGATGAAGCACTGATCCTGCCGGAGAAAGCAAAAAGCACCATTAGCTGCCCTGGGATGAGGGAGGCAGGGGCCAGCAATGTCAGAACTGCAATACAGGAGGGAGGGATAGATAGAAGGACTGATGGACAGACAGACAGATGGACAGACGGATGGACAGATGGGCAGATAGATAGATAGATAGATAGTTAAATAGAGAGAGATAAACGGATGGATGGATGGATAGATGGCTGACTAGCTGGCTGGATGGATAGAGATAATTGGTAGATGGCTAGATATGTTATTGATGGATAGATAATTGGATGGATAGAGAGATAAATAGCTGGCTAGTTAGATGATAGATGTATAGATAAATAGGCAGTCCTTACTCTCAAAAAACTTGAATTTTAATAGAGAAAGACAAAATTTAAAGGGGAACTTGGAAGTGGAATGGGAATGGAAGAGAACCCTCTGGGGAACAAGCTGGAGGGCAAGTGAAGTAGTCAGGAGAGTGAGTTGATCTGAACATGAAGTCTTAGATCAAGAACAGAGACTGTCAGCTGGGAAGGACTTTAAAACATTGCATGCTAGAACTGGGAGATATCTTACAAGAGGGGATGTCAGAGCTGGGAGGGGCCTGAGAACAGGGAAGGTCAGAGCTGGGAGGGGCCTTAGTACTGAGAACATAAAAACAGGATAATTGCCTTTAAGGACACTTTGAGGGCAAAGAATATAAGGACATGGAATGATAGCTACAGAAAGGATCTCAGTAGACGTCTCTTCTCTGTACAGGTGAGGACCCAGAAACAGGAAAGGATTTGCTGAGGATCCTCCTGACAAGTTCACCCGTAGTTGGGACTTGAGCACAGTCTTTAGGTTCAGTGGTCCATAGCCTCTCTAGTCATCTGTCCCTGTGCCTCTAACTTTCCCATACAGACGTTTTTATTAGGGCACTGTCCTCTGCCTCCTAGTTCTTGCTCCCCCATTTTTCCAGTGTCCCACCATTCTAATACTAACCCTGGGTCACCTCCACCAGGGATGACCTCGTTCTCAGTTCCTTTGGCATTCCTAGCCACTGGCACAGTACCTAGAACATAGTAGGCAACTTATCAATACTCGTTGATCGACTGAGGTCAAGCCACATCAGTAACTCCATCAGCCAGCTTTACCTGAGAGCTCACTATGTGCCCTCAGGCACTGTGGAAAGTACCTGGGATACCGAGACAACAGGGAAGCTTTCAGGGAACCTCCATTTGACGGCAGCAGAGGACGGTGCCCACCCTTAGAGACGTGAGCCTCACCCAGGAAGCCCCTCAGAACCTAAGGACTCATAGGGATGGCAGCACTTAGGGTTTATCTCTGGGACAACACCTCTTAGAATAGTGCCCAGTGATGAGGACGCTGCAATTCAAGCCAAGTAAGCTGGGGCTGAATAAGTCCCCACTCTGTGCCAGGCACCATGCTAGGCACTGGAGATACCGACACAAAAGCCCCCCCGTCTCTGCTCACCTTCCACTGAGGGAAGAGAGATGATTCGCTACAAGAAGATTTCAGAAGGGAGACAGCACTAATCATTGAGGGGGTCCATGGGGGAAGACCTCCCATAGGAGGAACTTAAGAAGGGAGAGGGTGACCCTGGCAGGGATGCAAAGGTCCTGAGGAAGGAGATGGGGGGGAGCAAATCTGGCAAAAACTCAGGGAAGTCTGTGACATAAACAAGGCAGCCAGGAGCCAGGCTGGAAAGAGTTTTACAGGCTGGGCTGAGGGGTCTGGATTTCATCCTACAGGCAAGAGCCAGTCAAGCCTGATGTGGGGCCTTGGGGATTTTCTTAAGAGAGCAATTTAACAGGGCGATCATGAGCCAAGGCGTCGAGAGAGTTATGTTCAGACCCCAGCTCTGGCACTCATGAGAATAACTCCCTTTCCCTGGGTTGGCAAAGAGCTTTCTTCACAACAACCCTGTGAGGGCAGGAAAGAAAAGGTGGTTAGTCCCTTTTGCAGATGAGGAAACTGAGGAAATGAGTCAGAATTTGAATCTAGGTCCTCTGATTTCATGGCCAGCAGAGTATGTCCTCTACCATCCCACAGGTGCACTACTTCCTTCCCTTGCACCTCAGCTCCTCTCTTCTGTCAAATGGAGGTAGTAATACTATATACCTACTTCTCAGAGCTGGCAAGGAGACAGGGTCTTTTAAATGGCAAATCCTTGGAGAGAGATATGAGGCCTTATGTAGTCAGGAACCCAGCTGCATGTGGGTAGGTTACAAGAGGAAGGTCTGACAACTGACAATGCCTTCAGATCAAAGGACCCTGTCAATGCCTCTGAAGTAGAGAGTGACTTTAAAAATTCATGTCTGTTAATGGTCCAAAGAGGTCTTGGAGCTGGATTTAATTGGTTGGCTGACCTTCCTCCCATTCACTGAACTATTAAAATTTAAACGTAATCTATTTCCCTGGTCAGCACCATCTCCTCTGGACTCACCCCCACCCCAGGTGTCTCTCCCAAAATAATTGCTAACATCCTATGGAGTTGACCCCATTTCTCTCAGCCCTCAAGGGAAAGGTGCTTTGGGATGTTCAGCCCCAATGCCTCAATGCCTCAATCAAGATTTCTGGGCCCCCTGCCCTGTAATTATCTCATCTACTGTAGAAGGTTGCCACTTGCTTGTCTGGAAAACTGAGTTTGGATGGCAGAACCCTGGAATCACAAAAGCTCAGAGCTGAAACAGACCTTCAGAGTCACCTGGTCAGCACCTGGGCAGGAACCCCCTGGACAGCACAACCCACATGTGTTCATCGGGGTGCTGGTTGAAGACTTCCAGGAATGGGGAACTCGCTGCCTCAGTGGAGGCCATTCGACCTCTGGACAGGCATCATTATTGACAATTTTTCTCCTTCTCTTGATTCTAAATCTGCCTCTATATGGTTCTTCCCCTCACACACAGGCACATGCTGCTTCTAGGCCTGCCTTCTGGGGCCACACAGAGTGAATCTAAACATTCTCCTCCAAAATAGTCCTTCAGATACTGAAGCATCATCAAGCATTTACGTAGGATCAAAAAGCACTTTATATCTTTCCTTTCACTCAATTCTCCCTGTAAGGGAAGTACCATGATTATCCCCATTTAACAGAGGAAGAAAACAGGTCAAATGGAGGTTAAGTGACTTGTCACACAGTAAATGCTACGGGCAGGTTTTAAACTCAGGTCTTCCTGACTCCAAGTCTTAAACTCTATCCACCAAGGTAGATGACATAGTAGATAGAGCGATGGACCTGGGGTCATAAAGAACTGAATTTCAATCTTGCTTCAAATGCTTACTAACTGTGTGACCTTGGACAAGTCATTTAACTGCTCTTATCCTCACTTTCTTCATCATAAAGTGTGGGATTGGACTTCTGGCTCCGATGATTTTAAGCTATGAAATCTATGGCCATCTATCCATCTTTTGTCTTCTCTTTTCCAAGAATTCTCATCCCCAGTTCCCTCAACCCTGATGGATGAGGGATGGATGGAAGAAGGGAGGGATGGGCGGATGGATGGACGAGCAGAGGGATAGGTAGATGGATGAGTGGATGGAGGGGTGGGTGGTTCCATGGAGGGAGGGAGGAAGGTATGGATGGATGGATGGATGGATGGATGGATGGATGGATGGTCTGGTGCTGCAGTCTTGAGGCCTTCACTATCCCAGTCATCTTCTACTGGAATCCTCCATTTTATTGATGTCTTTCCTAAATGGTGTTGCCCAGAACTGAACATGACACTCCTGATGGGGCCTGACCAGGGCCCAGGACAGCAGGCTTGGGAGATCTTAATAGACTGAGCAATGGTTCTGCTAATAGTATACCAATGTAATGGAAATGTAAGGGAAAAGAATTATGCTTCATTAACTGGGTCAGCATAGGTAGCTGGGTAGTTCTGATTCTGAGTAGACCAAAAAGCAAGTTTGGCGCACACACACACACACACACACACACACACACACACACACACACGCACCCACACACACACACACACACACACGCACACACCCACACCCACAGACACACACCCACAGACACACACACACACACACACACACACACACCCACACACCCACACCCACCCACACCCACACACACACACACACATACACACACACATACACACACACACACACACACCTGCAGGAACAGTCAGAGACCATGACTTGAGTGACCAAGTAATCTTCTAATGCCCAACAGCGAATGTATGCCTCTTCAGCACAAGGACTTTGGTTGGATCTTTGTTGCCTTCTGAAGAAAGTCCAGCTCCCTATGTTATAGAGGAGCACTCCAGGGACCCAGGGTGGGGAATGACCAGCCCAAGGACACAAAGCTAGCTTGGACATGTGACTCAAAGCTGAGTCCCCTCTACTGCACTGTATTCCCCTCTAGGGTCCATTATAGTCGGGGGGCTCCTATACAGGGCTACAGAAAGTCTCTCATTCCTCTTTTAGGCTGATGCCCAACTCTATGAAATGTAACCCCCAGGAGGGCAGAGGCACTGGCCGCTCTATTCCTCCTGTGTCTCCCTCCACAAACACAGACACAAGCCCAGGAGATGACTCTAAAAGCCTAAGGCTCTCCAGGCAGGAGAGAAAAGACGAAGAAGGAGAAGGGGGGGTCCTTGTGGATGGGGGAGGGGTCAGTCTCAGTCTGCTTGGCCCCAGAGGGCAGAGCTAGGCTGGGCTGGGGAAAGCTCCAAAGAAGCCAGCTGAGGCTTGAAGTTGGGAAACGATTCACAGCAAAGGTGGCTGCCTTGGGAGCAGGCGGCAGGCTCCCCCTCACTCAACAGGGCTTCTGGCAGAGGCTGGAGGACCCCTGATAGATATGATGAGGCACAGGCTGGCCTGGCTGGCCTCAGAGAGGTGCCCAACAGCTTGGAGGAGAGAACAGGTGGTGTAGATGGGAAGGCACGGAGTGTGGATGGATCTTCTTAGAAGTCTTGCTGTGAAGGGAAGGAGAGAAGGAGCTAGCATGAGGGGGTGGAAGGGTCAAGGGAAGGCTTTTTTTAGGATGAGAGACCTAGGCCTCTCTGCCAAGATTGGGGGAAGCGCCAGGGGAGAGGAACAGATGGAAATCAGTCCCCTGACCTCAGCCTTCACCACCTGCTGCTCTGACGTATCCCTCAGGTTCCTTCCAGCCCCCCAAAGTCCCATTCCTCCCCCGCCCCATCTTTCCACATGGCAGAAGGAAGGAAGAGACTATGAGGCCACATGAAAATGGCAAAAACCCTTCTATTTCTTCCCAGTCTGAAGGAGGAAGCTTTCCACTCAGCTCTCTGAGGAGGCTCGAACACAAGGCCCTGAAGGATGCTACTGGACTAGGCAGGGGGGGTGGTGTTACAGTGGGAGGAAGTATGGAGGTCAGCCAGCATCCTCTTTTAGGAGATGACAAGACAGAGGGGGAGGGACCTGCCCAAGGTCACACAGCTAAGAAGCGTCAGCACCCAGACTCAAGCCCAGGCCTGGCTAGCTTTGGATAGGGGGGTCTCTCCACTAGCCCACACTACCATGCCAGAGGGCTCCCATGACCCCACGGGCCTGAGTTTACTCTGAGGGCTATGAGAAGAGATTGGGCAGTCAGACACCTGGTGGGTCCAACTCCTTATCTGCAATCACCACACCAGCACACGGGAATATTTTGTTAAAACAAAGAAAACAGATTTTGGCAATGAGCAGCTGTTAGTCCTAACAATGTATATAGATCTCCAGCCACTCAGGCCTGACTGCATCAGGGAAAGACATTCCCTGGCTGTGGGTACCAAAAATATGGGCCTTTCTCCATCTTTCCCTCACTCCCCTTTCATCCCTCCCCACTCCCTGCCTGCCACCTTTTCTTTCTCCTTTCATCCCTCTCTTAGACAGGAGAGAGTGTGGCATAGTGGATAGAGTTTGCCTTGGAGCCAGAAAGACCTGAGTTCACGTGGTCCTAATCAAGTCACATAACCACTGCTTGCCTCAATTTCCTTACCCATAAAATGGGGAAAATAACAAGGTTATCCCCAAGGTTGTTGAGAGGATCACCTGAGGCCGTATGGGTAAAGCGCTTTGCAAATCTTAAAGCTGTCTAGAAATGCCGGCTGTTGTTATTGGCCATACGTCAGCTGTGGTATCATTGCTCCCAAGACAGCTTTCCCCATCCCAGCGGAGCTGGTTAGGAATGATCCCTCCTCGGCAGCCCCTGAAGCTTCACCACATACTCACCCCACAAGACCCACTGAAGATGGGCCAGTACCAGTATTCTTATCTTTGCTTAGCAGATGAGGAAACAGGTTCACAAAGACAGAGTGATCTTTTCAGGGCTAGTTATGCAGCTAGTAACTGTCAAAGGCAAGATTTGAACCAAGGGCTTCTGACTCCAGGTCCAACACTCTTTCTTTCTTAATAGTATTAATAGGAGGCCACACTTAATAGTATTTTATTTCTTTCCCAATTACATGTAAAGATAGTTTTCATCATTCATTTTGAGTTCCAAATTTTTCTCTCTCTCTCCCTTCACCTCCCCCACCCAAGACAGCAACCTCTCTGATATAGGCTATACATGTACAATCCTATTAAACATATTCCCACATTAGTCACATTGGGAGAGAAGAATCAGAACAAAAGGGGAAAACCACAAGAAAGAAAAATAAAAAACAACAGAAAAAGTGAAAATAGCCTACTTTGATCTGCATTCACAAGTCTTTTGGAATTTCTTGGGTCATTGTATTGCTGAGAAGAGCTAAGTCTGCCATGGTTGCTCATTGCACAATGTCTTTCAATAACCACAGGCTGACGTCTCTCTCTCCTCCTAGGCTGTGTTTCCTCTAGAACCCTAAAAATTAGTCAACCAATCAATAAGTATTTATTTTCTTTTCCAATTGAATTTTTATTTTTTATTTTTTTTCATTATATTTCTTTCTTTTTTTTAATTTAGTTTTCAGCATTGATTTTCACAAGAGTTTGAATTACAAATTTTCTCCCCATTTCTAGCCTCCCCCCCCACTCCAAGATGGTGTATATTCTGGTTGCCCTCTTCCCCAGTCAGCCCTCCCTTCTGTCACCCCACTCCCCTCCCATCCCCTTTTCCCTTCCTTTCTCGTAGGGCAAGATAAATTTCTGCGCCCCATTGCCTGTGTATCTTATTTTCTAGTTGCATGCAAAAACTTTTTTTTTTGTTTTTGAACATCTGTTTTTAAAACTTTGAGTTCCAAATTCTCTCCCCTCTTCCTTTCCCACTCACTTCCCTAAGAAGTCAAGCAATTCAACATAGGCCACATGTGTATTATTACGTATAACCGTTCCACAATACTCATGTTGTGTAAGACTAACTATATTTTGCTCCTTCATAACCTATCCCCCTTTATTGAATTTTCCCCCTTGGCCCTGTCCCCTTTCAAAAGTGTTTGTTTTTGATTACCTCCTCCCCCATCTGCCCTCCCTTCTATCATCCCCCCACTTTTTATCTTCTTCCTCCTTTTTCCTATGGGGTAAGACACCCAAATGAGTATGTATGGTATTCCCTCCTCAGGTCAAATTTGATGAGAACAAGATTCACTCATTCCTCCTCACCTGACTTCTCTTCCCTTCCTACAGAACTGCATTTTCTTGCCACTTTTATGCGAGATAATTTACCCCATTCTATCTCTCCCTATCTCCCACTCTCATCCATTAATTTGATTTTATTTCTTTTAGGTATCTTCCCTTCATCTTCAACTCACCCTGTGCTCACTCTCTCTCTCTCTCTCTCTCTACATACATATACATACATATATACATACACACACACTCACATATACATACACACACACACACACACACATATATATATATATATATATGAATATGCATATTCCCTTCAGCTACCATAATACTGAGGTCTCATGAATCATACATGTCATCTTTCCATGTAGGAATGTAAACAAAACAGTTCAACTTTAGTAAGTCCCATGCGATTTCTTTTTCTTGTTCTGTTTCTTGATTACCTTTTCATGCTTCTCTTGATTCTTGTGTTTGAAAGTCAAATTTTCTATTCAGTTCTGGTCTTTTCACTGAGAAAGCTTGAAAGTCCTCTATTTTATTGAAAATCCATATTTTGCCTTGGAGCATGATACTCAGTTTTGCTGGGTAGGTGATTCTTGGTTTTAATCCTAGCTCCATTGACCTCCGGAATATCATATTCCAAGCCCTTCGATCTCTTAATGTAGAAGCTGCTAGATCTTGTATTATTCTGATTATGTTTCCACAATACTCAAATTGTTTCTTTCTGGCTGCTTGCAGTATTTTCTCCTTGATCTGGGAGCTCTGGAATTTGGCAACAATATTCCTAGGAGATTTCTTTTTGGGATCTATTTGAGGAGGTGATCAGTGGATTCTTTCAATTTCTATTTTACCCTCTGGCTCTAGAATATCAGGGCAGTTCTCCTTGATAATTTCTTGAAAGATGATATCTAGGCTCTTTTTTTGATCATGGCTTTCAGGTAGCCCAATAATTTTTAAATTATCTCTCTTGGATCTATTTTCCAGGTCGGTGGTTTTTCCAATGAGATATTTGACATTGTCTTCCATTTTTTCATTCCTTTGGTTCTGTTTTATAATATCTTGATTTCTCATCAAGTCACTAGCTTCCACTTGCTCCAACCTAATTTTTAAGGTGATATTTTCTTCAGTGGTCTTTTGGACCTCCTTTTCCATTTGGCTAATTCTGCCTTTCAAGGCATTCTTCTCCTCATTGGCTTTTTGGAGCTCTTTTGCCATTTGAGTAAGTCTATTTTTTAAGGTGTTGTTTTCTTTAGTATATTTTTCAGTATTTTGGGGGGTCTCCTTTAGCAAGTCATTGACTTGTTTTTCATGGTTTTCTCGCATCCTTCTCATTTCTCTTCCCAATTTTTCCTCTACTTCTCTAACTTGCTTTTCCAAATCCTTTTTGAGCTCTTCCATGGCCTGAGACCAGTTCATGTTTTTCTTGGGGGCTTTTGTTGTAGGCTCTATGACTTTGTTGACTTCTTCTGGCTGTATGTTTTGGTCTTCTTTGTCACCAAAGAAAGATTCCAGAGTCTGAGACTGAATCTGGGTGCGTTTTCACTGCCTGGCCATATTCCCAGCCAACTACTTGACTTTTGAGTCTTTCAGCGAGGTATGACTGCTTGTAGAGTAGAGAGTACTTTGTTTTAAGCCTGGGGGGATGCACCAGGTCTGCCACACCAGCACGGCTCCTTCCCCAAGAACCCCCAACCTGGACTGGGCTTAGATCTTCAGCAGGCTCTTCACTCCTGCTCTGATCTGCCACTTAATTCCTCCCACCAGGTGGGCCTGGGGCCAGAAGCAACAACAGCTGTAGCTGCCCCACCTCTGCTGCCCCCGGGGCTGGTAGCCGAACCGAACTCCTTCCACTCCCGCAGCTTTTCCCACTAACCTTCTCCGCTGTCTTTGGTGTTTGTGGGTTGAGAAGTCTGGTAACTGCCACAGCTCACTGATTCAGGGCGCTAGGGCCCACACCGTCCGGCTCCTGGTCTGGTTGGTCCGCATTGCCCACGCTGGACTCTGCTAGGCTCAGCTCTGCTCCCAGCTCCGTGCGGGATAGACCTCACCCAGAGACCATCCAGGCTGTCCTGGGCTGGAGCCCTGCTTCCCTCTGCTGTTTTTTGGGTTCTGCCATTCTAGAATTGGTTCAGAGCCATTTTTTATACGTTTTTGGAGGGACTCGGCAGGGAGCCCATGCTGGTCCCTGCTTTCCAGTAGTCATCTTCCTCAATTAGTATTTATTAAGCTCCTATTGTGTTGTCAAACAAAACAAGTGCCCCAACTCATTTCTTTTACAGATGAGGAAACTGATGCCCAGAGAGCCTAACTGTCTTACCCAAGATCACATGACTGTTAAGTATCTGAGGCAGGATTCAAACCCAGACTTCCCTAGCTCCAAGCTGCTGCCAAGATTCTAGGGTCCCGATCCCTAAGTCCCTGGTCATGTGCTAAGCCTGAGGGGAGCCTGGTAATGAAAGTGAGGACAGAAAAGAGCCCCCGATTTTCCTTCCTCCTTTGCCATCCCCCCACCCCATCTCTCTTCTTTCCTTCTCCCCATCTGTCAGGCTTCACCTCCCAATAAGAAGACTAGAGACAATGAAAGGGTTTAAAGCAGAGGTCCTGAGACAGGAGAAAAGGAAATCTTAGAGAGGTTTGTGTGATGCTGTGCCCTGGGCCCTCTGTGAACAGCCACATCCCTGGAGAAGGATGGAGCCTCCTGAGACTCAGCGCAGCCAGGTCCTTGCAGATCTGGAAGCAGCAGGTTTGTCTCATAGGGTCCTAGGTCTAGAGAAGGAAGGAAGGTGAGAGACCATCTTGTTCAGCCCTTTCATTTGGCACATAAGGAAACAGTGCCAGGGGGGTTAAAGCCCCCTAGCTAATTGATGGATGCCTCTCTAGGCCTCCTCTTCTCTTGGGTATCGATTTCCAGTTAGCCCCCTTGTCTCACCCTTTCAAGAAGATCCTTTTCCTGCATAGAGAAAACAAAAACAAAATGGAGTAATATTATCATCATGTCACCTACCCTGAGCAGCCAGAGATCCTTCGGCTCCAGGGCTGGTGAGCAGAAATGGCCTGGCCAATGGAACAAAGTGAAGAGAGAGTTGGAAGTATCTGGGGCAGGATTCATACCCACATCTTCCTGATTCCAGGTCCAGCATTCCCCCTGTCACCTGGCTCCCTAGGGTTAAGGATGTCTCTCTCATGGCCTTGGGGAGCACCTGTGTCCTCGGTGCTTCACCAAGGATAGGCAATTAAATAGTACCTATGATCAGACAGTAAATAGAGAGCCAGCTTTGAATCCAGGAAGACCTAAGTTCAAATCCTCCCTTTGTCACATCCTGGCTGCATGACCCTTGGCAGGTCATTTAACCTGACCATGCTCTGGAGTGTTCTCTAGGACTATAAGGGGCAGAGAAGGTGCTGACTTGCATTAGTGGAGTTTCCTTACCTGGAAGTTCCTTATATCAGTGAAATCACAGGTCTGATCTCTATCATAATTATTGTAATTTTGATCATTTCAGTTAGTAAAATGATCCTTCAAGTTTTACCTGGAGTGTCTGCAGGGAATGAAATCAGTGTGGGACAGGAAGGGCATTTCCAGCTCTGACCCTCAGCCTTTGTTCTCACTGAGCTCTCTCCAGAGCTCTCTAGGGTAGCAGGAATTTCCCCACAGTCCCATCCTTAAAAGCAACCATCAGAATTGCTTCCGGGTGGGAGTCCTCCCTCCCACCAGAGGGTCAAGGGCAAGGAGTGGGGGGAGGGAGCTGAGTCATTTGCTCCAAGGTTCTCTCTTCTCTTCTCTCCTAAGATTTGAGGGCAGAGCACAGCAGGAAGATTCAGGTCTACTCAGATGCCACAATCTGTGGGAAATAACGAATCAGAAATGCCAGCAGAAAACTTGAGCCCAGCTTCCCGAGGGCCATAGCATAAGGATGTGCGAATGGAGGAGGGTCATAGCATAAGGATGTGCGAATGGAGGAGGGTCATAGCATAAGGATGTGCGAATGGAGGAGGGCCATAGCATAAGGATGCGCGAATGGAGGAGGGTCATAGCATAAGGATGCGCGAATGGAGGAGGGCCATAGCATAAGGATGTGCGAATGGAGGAGGGTCATAGCATAAGGATGTGCGAATGGAGGAGGGTCATAGCATAAGGATGTGCGAATGGAGGAGGGTCATAGCATAAGGATGTGCGAATGGAGGAGGGCCATAGCATAAGGATGTGCGAATGGAGGAGGGTCATAGCATAAGGATGTGCGAATGGAGGAGGGCCATAGCATAAGGATGTGCGAATGGAGGAGGGTCATAGCATAAGGATGTGCGAATGGAGGAGGGTCATAGCATAAGGATGTGCGAATGGAGGAGGGTCATAGCATAAGGATGTGCGAATGGAGGAGGGTCATAGCATAAGGATGTGCGAATGGAGGAGGGCCATAGCATAAGGATGTGCGAATGGAGGAGGGTCATAGCATAAGGATGTGCGAATGGAGGAGGGACATAGCATAAGGATGTGCGAATGGAGGAGGGTCATAGCATAAGGATGTGCGAATGGAGGAGGGTCATAGCATAAGGATGTGCGAATGGAGGAGGGTCATAGCATAAGGATGTGCGAATGGAGGAGGGCCATAGCATAAGGATGTGCGAATGGAGGAGGGTCATAGCATAAGGATGTGCGAATGGAGGAGGGCCATAGCATAAGGATGTGCGAATGGAGGAGGGTCATAGCATAAGGATGTGCGAATGGAGGAGGGTCATAGCATAAGGATGTGCGAATGGAGGAGGGTCATAGCATAAGGATGTGCGAATGGAGGAGGGTCATTGCATAAGGATGTGCGAATGGAGGAGGGTCATAGCATAAGGATGTGCGAATGGAGGAGGGTCATAGCATAAGGATGTGCGAATGGAGGAGGGTCATAGCATAAGGATGTGTGAATGGAGGAGGGTCATAGCATAAGGATGTGCGAATGGAGGAGGGTCATAGTATAAGGATGTGCGAATGGAGGAGGGTCATAGCATAAGGATGTGTGAATGGAGGAGGGTCATAGCATAAGGATGTGCGAATGGAGGAGGGTCATAGTATAAGGATGTGCGAATGGAGGAGGGTCATAGCATAAGGATGTGCAAATGGAGGAGGGTCATAGCATAAGGATGTGCGAATGGAGGAAGTGAGCTCAGAGTAGTTCATGTAGCAGAGTGGCCAGACCTAGGTCTGAATCCCATGGTGGCCACTTGACTGTGGGCAGGTCATATCCCCTTTCGGGGCTCAGTTTCCTCACTGGTAAAATGAGGTTGGGCCACAGATAATCTAGAATCTCTCAGCTCTGAATAGATCATCCTATGATTACCAGGGACCAGGACCCCTCTACTTCTCAAGGAAATTCATTCCTTTGTTGGACAGCTCCAATTGTAAGGAAACCCCTCCCTTCAGCTGGGCTGAAATCTACCTGGTCCCCCCCAACACCATGATGACGTGGCATCAGAGGGGCACAGTGTCCTCCTCCGGAAAAGTGCTGTCTTATGTCATGGGGAATATCCAGTCCTTCATTTGGATATTTGATCTTTGTGGATGCCCCTAAGTGTCTTCTCACAATGACCCTCACTTACTTCAGCTGATCCCATGTACCACAGCTTTCATCCACTCATTCATGTATTCATCTACTCCCTCATTCACCTACTAGGTGCCAGGCACTGGTTTTACTATTAAGGGTTGGTCTGGAGACCCCAGGGGGACATTTCTGAAGGTCATCCAGTCAAGGACATTCTCAGATGAAGCCAATATCTATGTTCAGCAAGACTGGACCAAAACATCTGCCCAGGCTGGGACAGGCCAAGTGTGTACATCAGGCACAAGTCAAAGTTCCCACATCCTCAGGCTCCACCCCCAGCAGCCTCCAGGGCTCTGATCCCTACAGCCCAGTGAGAAAGTTCAACTTTGGCCCAACCCTGGGAACCAGGTCTGTCTTCCCAACCCTCTGAGCCCTAATCTTACCAGGATCCTGACTCAATTATCTAGGGGCCAAACTTCTAGGACCATGAGAACAATAAAGAAGGAAAGTCCAGAGGGCAGGACCTCCAACCTGGAAGGGAACACAGAAACTTGTTCTCTCCCAAACTAAAATGATCCTTATTTGAGATAGAGCTTATTTCCCAAGAGACCAGGGGCTCTTTCACATCACCCTGACCCTCCTTGGAAACTCAGGGGCATGCTGCCCCTAGGGAACACCAAGAGGAACTTAGCAATGTCAAGAAAACATTTCTCTCACTGAGTAAGAATCAAAAATCTTTAGAGCTGAAAAAGACCTTGGATTGATTTAGTTCAGGGGAGGATGGACTGGGTCCTCTTGACTCAAAGTCCAGGGCTCTATTCATTTGGCTGACTCACTGCCTTCTCAGTGAGCAGAGCAGGAATGGGTCATGTAGGACACATTTCTCATTTACTTATATGGGAAGTGAAGCCCAGAGAGTTGCATTAACTGGCCCGAAGTCACACATCTCATTTGTGGCAGAGCCAGAATCCAGTACAGATTCTCTGATGGCTAATTCATGGCTCTTTCCACACCACCACAGTGTCTTGAAGTGACTTGGCCCAAGTTTCACAGCTAGTACATGATGGAGCAAAAATTGGGTGCTGACCCAGGTGTCCTAGCTCCCAACCCAGGATCCTGCTGCCCTCCTGGAAAGAAACTTTGGAGTTCCCCTTTCTGATCTCCTGACACCCCCGCCCAGACCCTAGACCCTCAGGTTTGCCCTAGATACCCTCTTCTCTGTCTCTCCAACCCTGCTCCAAGCCCCAGAAGCTCCCAACCCAGTTCTTTCCCACATGCCCTCAATACCTCAAGTTCAAGGACCCCACCCCACCCCCATTCTCCTGAAGGCTGTGCTATGGAATAGAAAAAGCCTTAGACCTGGAATCAGAAGAAATCCGGTTTGGATCCCACTTCTTACACCTATTAGCTGTGTGATCACGAAAACATCCCTTAACCTCTCTGAGCCTATTTTTTGCCCACAAAATAGGGATAATGACTCTAGAAATATCTGCCTTATAGGGTTGTTGTCAGGATCAAATGAGAGTTAATAAATCCAATAAACATGTATTAAGTATCTACTCTTCTGGGGTCTTTCAATTCTGAATTTAAACATCCATAAAGACGGAGACAAAAGCATTTCCACACTCTGTACCAGGAGCAGCTGTCCTAGGTGCTGGGGGTATAAAGACAGAAACAAACAGTCCCTGCCCTCAGGGAGCTTATGTTCCTTTGTAGATAATGAGGGTGAAGTCCTCCTGTCATTCTGTTACTAGGGCCTTCTCCAAGGTCCTCTTTCACCTGTTCTGAATGTCTTATACATAAGTACATATATACCATATACATATGCATGCATATACACACACACACGCACGCATGCATGCACGTACGCACACGTGCACACGCACACACACTGTGGCAAGTGGAATCTGAAATGACTGAGGAAACAAAGTCTCTAGCTTCCCAGCATATCAATTTATTAAGGTATGGATGCCAATTGCATAAAAAATCAGGGCCAGGTATCCTTAGCTTGGCAATGTGTAGCCAGAATGGGCTTTGTTTTCTTTGAATGACTCAGCTTACCTCATTGAGCCTCTGGACACTGTGGCTTGCTCTTCCGGGGCAGGAGGCCCGGGGAGCATGCCGGGAAGCAGACAACTTCCTGTGTGATGAGTCATGGGGCTGGCTGAGGGGAGGTGTTAACCTCTACCCTAGGGGGAGGGGCCAACTCAGGAACCAATCGGCCCTGGTCATTTGGGCGGAGCTTGATGATGTCAAAAACCCTATAAGAGGGGAGAGGACAGCTTGAAGATTCTTCTTTTCCTTTTCCGGTTGGAGCCAGCGACAGTTACGACAGTTACGTCAGTTACAGCGACCGTTACATCGTCAGTTTCAGTTGCAGCTTCAGTTACAGACACAGACACAGCTGAGGCAGGAGCTGCCAGTAGCAGAGCTGACCTACGGGAGGAAGCTGAACAAAGACTTCAGTCCAGTGGGTAATCTTATTACCATAAAAGGGGGAAACATGATTTTGCTTTACGCAATCATGTTTCTCTGTAGCCTCCTGGTTACTCTTTCAAGGCGTACTTATTGGGCCTGGAAGATTATGATCAACATATCAAAATGGGGCTTCTGGTTCATGGGTTGGTTACTGTTGAGCCTAAATAAATATTTTGATTCTTCTGCCTTCTACTTTGAGAGTTTCTTATATCCGGCGATTCCGAACCTTTCAGACATGTTTATGATCTTCTTTGAGATTATAAACTCTGCCCTCCTGATACATTTGGCGTCACGAACAGGATCGCTAGGTATAAGATCTCTATTTAGAAGCAGAACAATTCCAGAGGAAGAGATGAATATCCCAGGATGGGAGGATCCATTTTATTCCTCCCTAGCAAAAGAATTGGCTAAAAAAGCTGGACCCTGTGAAAACTGGGAACCAAGGCTACGGAGAGGAGATCCTAGGGATTTGGAAAAGTGTTTACGAGAAGTTGGGATTCAGTCAGGGGCATCACTATCTAGGCAAAGCTGGATAGTGTTATCAGCCTACCGGCTAGTATACGAAAGATTGAGATTAAGTGAAAGACATGGGGGCACTCCTACCCCACAGGAAGAAGGGGAATCTCAGATAGCAGAAGACCAAACTGACTCAAATGAGAACTTTTCTATTAATGTGGCTAAGAGTAACAGGAGACCAAAAAAGCCCAGAGTGCATTTCAACCCAGCCCAGAAAGAGCCTGACTGCCTGCTTCGTTCTAGCCATGGTGGCAGAGGAAGTGAGTGGGGAGAGAATGAGACAATGTTAGGGGCTGAGGCACAAACACTACTGGGGTTCAGGATGTGCCTCACACAGAGAATAGGAGATGGTTAAATGATCAGACAAGGGCTCGACCCATACAAAGGAGGAAGACAGAAACCCGAGGTGAAGATTCAGTTACAAGGGAAATTCAGGAAGATTTCTCACCGCAAGAGGTCACAGATATTTTGAGTAGATTCAGCCAAAGAATAGGAGAACCATTGATATCTTGGATGGTAAGACTCAGTGATCAAGGGGCCAGTGGAATATCAGTAGATGGGACAGACTGCATGAGATTCATAGGTATCAGCCATGATCCTCTAGTTCAACAAGCTTTTAGGGAACATCATCAGCAAGGAGATGGTGATAGCAGGACTACTCTGTTGGCATTAGCCGCTGTGGGATGCAATAAGAGATATGCTACTGATTCTATGTGGCCCACTGAGCACAGACCCTGGTATTCACTTAGAGATTGTATCATGAGACTAAAGGAGGAGGTAATGAAGACTGCCATTATGACAGGAACTGCAGACAAATATTACAATGATTCAATGGAACTGCCTCATAGGAATTTAATAATTAGGACAGCTCCCCCTGCTTATAAACAACTAATTTTGAATTTATTACTTGGAGAAGTAGGGAGCCGTCTTACAACAGTGATAAATAAGATTTTACAGTTATATGACTTAGGTGACTGGGGAAGGGATAGATCTCCTCGAGAGAGAAGAGTGAATAACCAGCAAACTTGGCGCCAAAGGAGAGTAACAAGGAAAGAAATGTTTACTGCTTTATTGAGAGCAGGGGTAGGTTTTGAAATGATAGATGGAATTCCAACCAATGAATTATATAGAATGTACAGAGATAAAGGCCTTGATAACAGGAGAGATAGGGAAATCAGAACTGCTCCTGCAAATGCTACAGATGTTGAACCTTCATACCCAAGTGAATCACATGAAAGGGAATACTAGGGAACAGGCCAGGCCCCAGCCCAAGTTAAGGAAATACACAGGCTGGATTGTAGACCTCACATTAACTTGACCATATATTGGAAAAATGGGTCAAGTACGGTAACTGAGGCATTAATAGATACTGGGGCCGAGGCCACCCTTATTTATGGAAATCCAGACAAGTTCAGCCATGGAACTCCTATTACCATCACAGGACTAGGAGGGACTGAAATATCAGCCAGACAAGTTAAATTGATGATGAAAATTGGACAGTTGCCCAAGAAAGAATATAGTGTGGTTATTGTGCCTATTCCTGAATACATCATTGGAATAGACATTTTGAAGGGTATGACCTTAAATTTACCTGAAGGGAAATACCAATTTGCTGTGAGGAAAATAGGCATTAATGCAGTCTTAGTGGGGAAAATCAAGATGGATCCAATCACTTTGCCCGAACCTTCTGAAGTAATTACTTTGAGGCAATATCGTGTGCCAGGTGGGCAAGATGAAATTGCCAACACTATAAGAGAATGTGTTGAGGCAGGAGTGTTAGTCCCTACAACTACTCAATGGAACAACCCTGTCTGGCCAGTCCGAAAGTCAGATGGAACATGGAGGATGACAGTAGATTATAGACAGCTGAACAAAGTGACTCCTCCCTTGTATGCTGCTGTCCCAGACACGGTTACTTTAATAGAGAGAATACAAAAACATGAAGGGACTTGGTATGCAGTTATTGATTTGGCCAATGCCTTCTTTACAATCCCAATAGACCCCAAGCAATGGAATCAGTTTGCTTTTACTTGGCAAGGCCGACAGTATACATTTACACGCCTGCCGCAAGGATATATTCATAGCCCAACTATTTGCCACAGGATTGTAGCTGAACATTTGGATGAATTAAAGTTACCTGGTGTACAGCTTACACATTACATAGATGACATCATGATACAGGGAAAGAATATAAAGGAGGTGGAGGAGAGTTTAGCATTATTAATTGACCATATGAAAAGCAAAGGATGGGAAATCAACCCCGCAAAGGTTCAAGGGCCAGCTCAAACTGTAAAATTCTTGGGGATACAGTGGAATAGAGGACTGCGAGAAATTCTCCCACAAGCTCGACAAAAAATCCAGGATTTTCCCACCCCTACCAATAAGAAAGAGGCCCAAAAGTTCATAGGGCTGTTTGGTTATTGGAGACACCACATCCCACATTTGGGACAGATTTTAAAACCCTTGTATAAAGTCACCAGAAAGAAATATGAATTTGACTGGGGACTTGAACAAAGTAGAGCTTTTGAGGAAGCAAAGGCTGCTATTCAATTAGCTCTAGACTTATGGCCTATGCAAAATGGGCCAGTGGAGTTACAAGTGACTGTACAAGATGACTATGCAAATTGGAGTCTGTGGCAAAAACAACAAAGCCGAAGTGTACCTTTAGGCTTTTGGTCAAGGAAACTGCCCTCATCTGGAGTGCAATATACACCTTTTGAGAAGCAGCTGTTAGCTGCATATTGGGCTTTGGTAGAAACTGAGCAACTAACTCTGGGTCATGAAGTGGTATTAAGGCCTGGAATTCCAATTATGACTTGGGTAATGAGTACCCCAGCTTCTCACAGAATTGGACATGCACAAGAGGCAAGCATAATCAAATGGAAGTGGTATATTCAGAATAGGTCCAGAGCAGGCAAAAATGGAGTTTCTGCTCTACATGAATCTGTGGCGAACATTGATACTGAGAGCAATGAAAAGCCCCTTGAATCTAAGCAACAGATGGTACCATCCTTAGTGAAATGGAATAATGGATATGACGGACTAAATGAAGAACAGAAGAAACATGCTTGGTTTACTGATGGGACAGCAAAATATTTAGGACAGAAGAGACATTGGAAAGCAGTAGCCTATAACCCCTGTACAAGGAGAACTCTGGAAAGTTCTGGGATAGGTGGAAGTAGCCAATATGCTGAACTGATGGCAGTGCATCAGGCCATCAGAGCAGAGAAAGGAGGACAGTGTCATATATTTACTGACTTGTTTGCGGTAGCTAATGGATTAGCTACGTGGATGCCTATATGGAGGAATCAGAATTGGGAGATTCATGGCAAACAAGTTTGGGGTAAAGAGTTATGGGAAAATATATGGGACATGTCTTTGGTTACAGATCTGTCAGTTTTTCATGTTGATGCTCATGCAACCCTGACCACACCAGAACGTGAGTACAATGCACATGCGGATCGACTAGCAAAGATTGCTACTGAATGTATTGTCCCTACTCCGACTCCAACTGATGACCCAGCCTTAGCAAGATGGGTCCACCAGACTGCTGGCCATTTAGGGGTCCAGGCCACCCATCGATGGGCACAGGATCGAGGTATCAGTATTTCTCATGCGTTGTTAAAACAAATAACAGAGGAGTGTTGTATATGCCAATTAGAAAAAGAACGAACTCTTCCTAGGATAGTTACTGGAGAAATAGCAAGGGGAAAAGTTCCAGCCCAAATTTGGCAGATAGATTATATTGGCCCACTACCCCAGGATAAAGGATGTAAATATGTATGTACGTGTGTTGACACCTATTCAGGTGTACTAGTGGCTTGTCCTTATAAAGACGCAACTCAGAAAAACACCTGTAAAACTTTAGATATTGTAAGTTTATATTATGGAACCCCAATGCAGATTCAAAGTGACAATGGGTCACATTTCAAGGGCAAAGAAGTGAAAAGATATTGTGTGTTGAATAATATAGAATGGATATATCATATTCCATATTACCCACAAGCATCTGGGCTAATTGAAAGAATGAATGGATTGTTGAAAGAACAGCTGAGAAAATTAAGCTCAAATAATTCATATCGACATTGGAAGGATAATTTGTCTATTGCCTTACGTAATTTGAATAATAGACCCTTAGGGGGGAGTACACCTCTAGCCAGAATGATGACCCCAAATCTGCAGATCAGAGAACAGCAAACATGTGAGATCCAAAACATTGAATTTTGGACTGTGAGGGAAGATGTCCCACTACCAAGTCCAGGAACACCTGGTTCAGCAGGATATGATTTACATTGTATAGAGAATTTTAGGTTAAATAGGAAAGAGATAAGAAAAACCCCTACTGGAGTATGTATGAGAATCCCCAAGAATCATCTTGGATGGATATTACCTAAACCAGGATTAGCGGCTCAAGGAATACATGTATTGGCTGGAGTGATAGATTCTAATTATCAAAAAGAAATTGTTGTGACACTCCAGAATATGGGTAAAAAACCTGTACAATTTTGTAGAAATGATAGGATGGTTCAAGTCATTATTATCCCCTGTGAAAAAATACCCTTTGTGAAAACTGACCCTCCTCCCAAAATAACTACTAGAGGGGCAAAAGGGTCTTGCTCCATTGATAGAATAAAGTCAGGAGCTAAGGTATGGGTAAAACGGAAGCCAGATGATATTCCAAAGGCTGCAGAAGTTATAGCCCATGGGAAGGACAACACTGTAACAGTTGTCTATTCAGGGGAAAATAATTACCAAATCGTACCCCTGAACCATATATTTTACCGTGAATAGGTTATAATAATAGATTCACAGACTATTCTTTTTGTCCGTTGTTTTGGCTAACCTTGTTGCTAGTTTTGTTTCCTTCAGGCTTAAGCACCCTGCACTTTCCGGTGACTGCCTAAGCATGTAGCATTCTTGGAATTCCTGCCAGCTCATTAAAGAAATGACCTCTGGAATGGGACTTTTTGGGGGCAGGGCCATCTCTACATCCAATTTCAGCATGAAGAAGCTATGGAAAATGAGACCTTCACCCCTCACCCCAAGATTTTGAGCCCCAATCGTTCAAGGGGGGTGGAAATGATGATAGTGTTCTGTTTACTTATTTTGTGTTATCCTTGCTGTGTTGTTTTATTGTTATGATATTATTGATCCTATGTAATGGATACAAGGATTTAGGGGTGGACATTTGAATTATTAATAATTATTTTGGGGATGATTGATTGAAGAGATTATTTTGCTGGGATCTAGGGGTGGATCGCATTTGAATCGTTAACCAATGTTTGGGAATGTCACTGAATGATATGTTTTGCTTTATAATGAATGATATGTTTTAGTTTCCTTTGTAATTGGATCACAATGTATGTTCTAGGATACATGGCTGATTAGATTATGTATCCTATAACAAGGGGTGGAGTGTAGCCAGAATGGGCTTTGTTTTCTTTGAATGACTCAGCTTACCTCATTGAGCCTCTGGACACTGTGGCTTGCTCTTCCGGGGCAGGAGGCCCGGGGAGCATGCCGGGAAGCAGACAACTTCCTGTGTGATGAGTCATGGGGCTGGCTGAGGGGAGGTGTTAACCTCTACCCTAGGGGGAGGGGCCAACTCAGGAACCAATCGGCCCTGGTCATTTGGGCAGAGCTTGATGATGTCAAAAACCCTATAAGAGGGGAGAGGACAGCTTGAAGATTCTTCTTTTCCTTTTCCGGTTGGAGCCAGCGACAGTTACGACAGTTACGTCAGTTACAGCGACCGTTACATCGTCAGTTTCAGTTGCAGCTTCAGTTACAGACACAGACACAGCTGAGGCAGGAGCTGCCAGTAGCAGAGCTGACCTACGGGAGGAAGCTGAACAAAGACTTCAGTCCAGTGGGTAATCTTATTACCATAAAAGGGGGAAACATGATTTTGCTTTACGCAATCATGTTTCTCTGTAGCCTCCTGGTTACTCTTTCAAGGCGTACTTATTGGGCCTGGAAGATTATGATCAACATATCAAAATGGGGCTTCTGGTTCATGGGTTGGTTACTGTTGAGCCTAAATAAATATTTTGATTCTTCTGCCTTCTACTTTGAGAGTTTCTTATATCCGGCGATTCCGAACCTTTCAGACATGTTTATGATCTTCTTTGAGATTATAAACTCTGCCCTCCTGATACACAATGGAGCCCAAATACAGGGGGAGACAGATTTTTATGCATTAAAAGCAAATAATTAGCAGGAGATCAACCAGGATACAAGATGAGGCAATCTGATTTCTAATTGAAGGAAAGATTAAAAATTTTCCAAGTTGGGAGGGGAGAGTAAACGGATGCAATTCCCTGAATCCAGAAAAAGAGGTGTCCCACCCCCCTCCAAGTGTCTATATCCAATCAAAGGAACATGGAAACAGTAACTGATTGGTCAGTATGGGGCCAGTTCTCAGATAAGACATAGGGGTTGTTCGAGATGTATCAAGGAGAAAATCCCTTGCATCCATCTTAGATCTGACTGGGTTTCTGGCCAGCATTACCTAGGCCCTTAGTTCAACAGGTGGAGGTGGCCGGCCCAGTTTCCCAGCCACACAGGGCTAGCACAAACAATGCAATAACATTTTCTCACAATTCCCATAATTGAACCAAATTTTTTCACAAAACAGAAATTGACTAGACCCATAATCGAATAGAAAGGGAATTGAGTCACAACAAAGAGTCGGTGGGGTTCACTCAATTTCTAGAATTTCCTCAATACATACATACATACATACATACATACATACATACATGTTGTCTCTCCCCATAGAATGAAAGCACCTTGAAGGCATGAACTGGCTTTGCTTTTTCTTCATGTCTAGCACATGGTAAGGGCTTAATAAATACTTATCAACTGATTAAGAAATTCTATGGATTGAAATCCAATTCTGCTTCTTCAGTTCCATTCAAATCCATTTGATAAGCATTAATTAAACACCAACTATGTGCACATTGAAGAGACAAAGACAAAATCAAACAGCCGTGCAACATGAGCCCAGCAAGTGAAGTCAGTTGAGGATGATCAAGCATATATCTTGTCTTTTGGTGCAACTGTCATGTTGAAGGGTGTGTGAGCGAGCTCCCTGACAAGAAGTTTCCAGGGCTCCCCTGTTGTGCTGAAGTCTTATAAGGAATGCAGGCTCCATACTGTGTGAGAGATTTAATCACCTGCCAAGAGGGGCAGGCAGGCGAAGGAGGGGGGACGCTTTCTCTAGACAATCTGTTCTCTTACCAGCTGCCTGTGGTCTAAAAAAATAAATAAAAAGCCTAGAGCCATCTGTTCCCAAGCAACAGTAAGAGAGATTCTGGGGGGCTTCTGGGAGGATAGGATTCTGCTGTTCCAGGGAGGCAGAATCCCTGTGATTAAGAGAGATTGATTCCTTTAGCTTGGAGGGACAGGGGCCCCATAATTAGCAGCTTGGACTAGGAGCTGTGCTAAAGTAGAATGAGCATTCAGGGCATAGTAGGATCCAGGTCCTCAGAGATCTTCAAGGAGAGGCTGGATGGCCCCTTGTCAGGGTGCTAGAGTGGGGATTCCTGGAACTCTGTCCCTCTGAGTGAAAATGGTGATTCCTCTTTGGTGGAGGTTGAACTAGCTCTGGTCACTGAGGTCCCTGGTCCAGGTCTGAGATTCTGTGACTGGAGGAATAACTTTGCTTCAGCCAGCCCTGACCATAAATGATTCCTGTCACCTTGGAGCTTCTCCCAAGCCCAAGGCAAAGGCCCTGAATGCTCCCAATGCAAGGGATCACAATTATCCATCTTAGTGTTCTTTTGGTCATTTCGGCCCATTTGATCCAATTAATTCAATTCAACAAGCATATATTAAGGACTTACTATGTGCTAGGCATGGAATTCAAACTAGGGATACAAAGAGGGAGAAGCACCTGTCCTCAGGGAGCTTCCCTTCCTTTGGAAGGAAACAACATGTATACAGACAAGTAAGTACAAAATATATGCTAGAATGGTTTGGCTATTACAATCTGAGACTTTGAGGTTTGGAAGGGACCTTTTGCAGCAACCATGACAAGCAAGGATTATGCAACCTCCACTTGAATACCTCCAATAATGGAGAGCTCACTACCTTGCAAGTTAGCCGTGATGTCACATAGACTGGGGCTGGGAGACAGGGCCCACCACCAGCTCTCCCCATCTCCTCCTTCTTGCATCATAACCTTTTGATACTCTCTTTCATGTCAGGCAGGCTGAGACCCAGCTAGTAGGTGTATTCCACTGGTACTGCCTCTGCCAGGTCTTGTGCTACAAGTCAAGGTAGAGGGTAGAGGCCTCCCTAACCCAAACCTTCATGGCCACACAGTGGCCCACTCCTTTGTTTATCAACTCCCTTACGATGGTCCAAAATTTGCTTCCCTCTGTCTTTCCCTTCCCCTCCAATGCCCTTGGATCTACCCTGTGGACACAGAAAGAATTAGTCCAGTCCCTCTTCTCCAAGAAAGCCTCTCAGATATCTGAAAGTCACAAACACATTCCCCCTAAGTGGTCCACTTTCCAGGCTAAGCATCCCCAGTTCCCCTAAGAGATCTTCACATGGCAGAGTCTCCAGAGCCGACCATCGAGCATACCCTCCCCTGGACACATTCCCACTTGTCAATGTCTTCCTAAGGATGATGCAGAAAATCCTCTACATGTGGTCTGTGGTCTGAGCAGAGACTGCAGAAGGCAGCAAGACAATCACCTGCATCACTCAAGGCATTTGATTTTGGACACAAATGCAGCCTAGGACCCCATAAGATCTTCACGAATAGCATGGTGCCCCATGGAAGCCTATTGAGGTCAAAGTCCACCAAAGTCCACCAATTCATCTAGTCATGTTCAGCTCTCTAGAATTCAATTTCTTCATCTGTAGTATGAGACTAGATGAGGACTCTGAGGTCCCTCCTGGCTCTAAACCTGGCATCCTCTAATTGTCCGGGTGATTTTTAGAATGTGGGTGTTTACTTATTTGATTTTATTTCATCAGACTTGACTCAATATTTCAACCTATTTAGCTCTTTGGGGATCCAGATTCTGCCCTCCAACATATTAACTCTCCCTCCCAGCATGATGTCTTCTGAGTTGATAATTTTGCCATCTGTGCTTTCATCCAATTCACTGGAAAAACAAGCTATAGAACAGAGTCAAAGGCAGATAGATCCCTGGGGCATTCCACTAGAGACCTCCCCCAGGCCGATATTGCTGAATGAATCAAGATTCTTCAGTTCCAAATATTCTTTCCCCCAAATCATACACTCTTCCAACCCACAGCTATTTGCCTTGTTCAGGATTTCAGGGAAGACTTCATCAAATGACTTGCCGAGATCTAGGCAAACTGTGTCTGTGGCTTTCCCCAGGATCTTCCAATTTAGGATGTTTGTCAAAAGAAGGGAATTATTTTAAATTAGCGTTAGCTCTCTCGGCACTTCTACAATACTTTATCAGAGGTGTGTAAAGCATTTACATGCCAGCTCATTTGATCCGCACAATAACCCTGACAGGGAGGCGCTCTTATTGGTCACATTTTACAGTTGAGGAATCTGAGACTGACAGAGGTTAAGTGATTTGCCTAGGGGTACACAGCTAGGAAATGTAAACACAGGCAGGATTTGAACTCACATCCTACTGACTGCAAGTCCAGGGTTCTGTGCACTGTGGTGCCCTCTAGAGACCATAGTTATTGCTTCTTACTTCTTTTTCTAAGAGTTTGCAAACCACTCCAATGAGCATCTCTACTTATAGCTGGTAAGCCAAACATGGAGGAAGACTTGTGTGCAGACCCAAGTTCAAATCTCGCCTCAAGCACTTTCTAATAGGGTGAACTTGAGCAAGTCACTTAACCTCCACCTCGGTTTCGTCAAATATAAAATGGGGATCATAATAGCTCCTACATCCGGGAGCTGTCATGAGGATCAAATGAGACAACGTTTGCTTAAAAATAAAAAGCACTTAGTACAGTGCCTGGCACATAATAGGAGCTATATAAATACATGTTCCATTTGCACACAATAGGAGCTATATAAATGTTTGTTCCATACCTTACTGAAGCTAGTAATCATCTTGGTTAGTATTCCTTGGGATTTCCTAAGTAAATCATCATGCCATCTTCAAATAGTTATAGTTTTGTCTCCTTGTTTCTACCTTCAATTTATTTTTGTAGTATTATTCCTGTTGCAAGAATTTCTGGAATTGCATCAAATAATAGTGAAAAGAGAGGGTGCCTTGGTTTATTCTTATATTCATCAGAAGTGAAATGTTACTTGGTTCAAAATTTGGAAGCTTTGGAGTTTTTGGTCATCAACTAGTGAAGGGATGACTATGGGAGCCAGGCAGGACCCTGAAGTGAAAGTGGGGTTGACAGAAGTCTTCCCTCTCTCCTTTATTTCCCACCCCCAAGTAGCTGGATGACTGGCTAATTCTGAAAGTGGGCACTGGGGGAAGCTTCCCTAGAGCAGGATTTGTAGGGCCTGTGGCTTCAGATGACAAACAAAGATCCACAGAATCTTACCATTGAAGGAAATCATTGTTTCATGGAACACATCAAATAATGGGACAGGTTTTATTTTGATGAAGTTCTTTATATTGAGTAAAATTTGCCTCATCTTCTCTCCATTGCTTCTTAAATCTATGCAGCCAAACAGAATATCTGGCCCCTCTTCCTCTTAATAGACACTCTAATATTTGAGCTTAGCTTCCTCTCCCTTCCTCCTCATCTTCTCTCTTCTAGGCTAAACACTCCCAGTTATGTCAACTGATCATCTTATGGTGTGATCTCCAGTCTTCCACAATCTTGCTAACTCACTTCTATCATCATCAGAAGATGCTTGTCTCTACAAGACACAGTAAAGGTCTAGACCCTGCTCTTCAAGGACTTGTAGCCCAAGATGGATGATACCAACTGAAACCAACATGGCAGTGTGGGAGAGAAGTTGAAAGAGCATTTGATTTAGAATCAGGGGACCTAGGTTTAAAATCCTAGGTCTTTCATTAATGTGCTATCTAATCTTAATTTGAATTAACCAACACCAATAGCCTCAGTTTCCTCCTCCATCAAATTAAAAAGTTTTATGGAAAGATTTTCAATTTTTCTATCCTATGACAATTGTACCAGAATCTTATAAATACAAACTCATAACTTTGCCCCTAAAGTTACCTTGTATCTTTTTTGAATTAGTGTTATCTACCCTGATATAATGTAAGCTCCATGAAGGTAAGGAGATTTTTGGTTTTGTATCCCCAATATTTAGCATAGTAGCATTGGTACATAGTGGGTGCTTAACTAATGCTTGCCAATTAACAGCTTACTTGTTGATTGGTTCATTCATTCACTAAACACTTACTGAGCACTGACCTATGCCTTCAAGTACCACATTCAGCCGTGTGCAGGATAAAGAGACACAGTCCTGGCCTCAAGGAACTTACAGTCTAGAAGAGAACAGATGGGAAAGCTAATAAGAGATCATAGGATTTAGACCTAAAAAGAAATAAATTAAGGTCCAGCACAGTTGAGTGACCTGTCCAAAGTCACACATAGATGGGAAAAGAAGGTGGAAAAATCATTGAATTTGAAGTCAGAGAACTTGGGTAACAAGCCACTTAACTACCTGTGGGACCTTGGGGAAGCCCATTTCCCTTTATAGGCACTGTTTCTTTACCCATAAAATAAGAGGGATGGACTGTTGGACCTCTATACTGGTTTCCAACTCTAAATCCATGATGTTATGGCCCTGGAGGCAGATCTAGGCTTTCCTCCAAATCCATGGTTCTTTCTATTATAAGAAGTTGCATGATGGGAATTTGAAGACAAGAGGGCTGGTGAACTCAGGGAAAGGTTTTCAGATGAAGGTCTGATCAATTTTGATCAAGGAGAACCATCCTGACAATTAGAGTTGCCCCAAATTTGCTGCATCAACAAGTCATGAGTTGGGGCTTCAAAGACAAAGATGACTCAGGTAAGTGGGTAGAATATGGGAGTTGATTCCAAATTGAGCAAAGACAAGGAGGCATGAATGAGCATTCATTCATTAATTCATTCATTCATCCACTTGTTCATTAAAGCAGAAAAAAATGTTACACAGTACAGGATGGAGGGAGGTAAAGCTCGAATTTCTATAATTGTGAGCTAACTATGAGTCAGCAATGCAATATGGTGGCCAAGGAAGCTAGTGGAATCTTGAACTAAATTGAGAAAGGTATAATGTTCAGAATGAGGGAGGAAATAAACTCATCCTCCTCTGCCCTAGTCATACCCCATGTAGGCTATTGTATTTACTATGTGACACTGGGTTTTTAGAAAGGACATTGATAAACTGGAGTGGAGTGGGGGGCGGAGAAGAGGAATTTGCTCTAAGAAACCTGAGCAGGAAGGGATCACTTTCAGTTGAAGAGTTCAGAGTAGGATTTCTTAACAACAAGAGCTATCTAAAAGAGGAATTAGTGCCTACATAAGTAATGAGTTCCCTGTTGCTGGAAGTCTTCAAGTGGATGTTGGATAACCACTTATTGGGGGTATCATAAAGGGGATTCTGGGTGCTAGACTAGATGGCCTCTAAGGTCCCTTTCAGCTCTGAGATTCTGTGATCCTGTGTTTTATCCATCCAGTCAATTTACTGAGCACAAGGAAAAGTCAGGAGAGAAGGGAACCAGCATTTATTAAACACCTACCATGTAGCAGACACTGTGCTAAGTGCTTTATAAATATTATCTCATTTGGTCAGATTTGATCATTTGGTGTGATGGCCCTGGATTCAGAAGACTTAGGTTCAAATCTTGGCTCTGTGTGATTGTGGGAAACTCACTACACCACTCTAGGCCTCAGTTTCCCCATGTGTAAAATGCAAAGGTTTCACCAGATGCTCTCCAAACTTTTTACAACTCTCAGTCTATGAAAATGAACAACATCAGGAAGTCATTTAAAAGGCTAGATTCAGTATTTCAATCTCCTCAATGCATATATTCCCTCCCATGGTACAGATTGCAACCTATCTGACACCATCCCATCCTGTGTGTCTCTTGTCCATAAAGTTTCCACAGGAGCCAGTCTGGCAGGCTGGAATCCTTCCCTTAGAACTCTTGATGTTGTGTGGACACCAGTGAAAACTTAGGGCTATCCATTTGTTATGCCTCCATCTCGTTCCATGACGTACCCATCACTTTTTTCAGTCATACTCTGTCTGATGATGCCCTTGACATTATTAGAGCTGAAAGAGGTTGTATGATATGCAGTCTAGCCTGCTGCATCTGGACCCATGCATGGCACCTCCCTGGAGTATGAGAAGTGTTGGTCTCTACCTTTGTTTGTGAAGCTTCAAGATTCAAGGTTATCATCTGGGAAGAGTTTAGTGCTTCATGTAAGTGAGGCCAGCTTTGGGCTGCAAACATTCTGATGCCAAAAACTTAGTGTAGACAGATGGAGGGAGGAGCTTGGGATATGTTTGGGCTTCATCTATGACACACTTTCTCTTTGGGGATTATGGGCTTTTTACTGCTTATTACAAAAAAATAAATAGTGAGATTAGCTAGGAAAGAGAACATCTGGTAAGTTTGGAAGAGGTGGGTAGGAAGAAATAAAATGATCTTATTTCCTCCAGGCAGCATGGTGTTCTAGAGAGAGGACTACATTGGGACTCTGAGCTGGAGGCTGGACCTTTCCCTGATTTATGTGGGGCCATTGGTAGATCATTTACCCTTTCTGGGTCTTAATTTCTTCATTTGTAAATTGGAAAAGTTGGGCTAAATGATCTCCAAGGCGTCTCCAACTCTGACATTTCCTGTTCTAAGGTCCCTCCCCCTTGTTCTAAGGCCCTTCTCAGCTCTGACATTAACTGTTCTAAGGCCCCTCCCAGCTCTGACATTCCTTGTTCTAAGGGCCCTCCTCCCTGTTCTAAGGCCCCTCCAGCTCTAACATTCCTTATTCTAAGAGCCCTCTCCCGTGTTCTCAGGCCTCTCCTGCTCTGACATCCCCTGTTCTAAGGCCCTCCTAACTTTGACCTTCCTTGTCCTAACACCCCTCCCAGCTCTGACATTCCTTGTTCTAAGGGCTCTCCTCCATGTTCTGAGGCCCCTCCCAGCCCTGACATTCCTTGTTCTAAGGGCTCTCCTCCCTGTTCTAAGGCCCCTCCCAGCTCTGACATTCCTTGTTCTAAGGGCCCTCCTCCCTGTTCTAAGGCCCCTCCAGCTCTAACATTCCTTATTCTAAGAGCCCTCTCCTGTGTTCTCAGGCCACTCCTGCTCTGACATCCCCTGTTCTAAGGCCCTCCCAACTTTGACCTTCCTTGTCCTAACACCCCTCCCAGCTCTGACATTCCTTGTTCTAAGGGCTCTCCTCCATGTTCTGAGGCCCCTCCCAGCTCTGACATTCCTTGTTCTAAGGGCTCTCCTCCCTGTTCTAAGGCCCCTCCCAGCTCTGACATTCCTTGTTCCGAGGCCCCTCCAGCTCTGACATTCCTTGTTCTAAGGGCCCTCCTCCCTGTTCTCAGGCCTCTCCTGCTCTGACATTCCTTGTTCTAAGGGCTCTCCTCCCTGTTCTAAGGCCCCTCCCAGCTCTGACTTTCCTTGTTCTAAGGGCTCTCCTCCATGTTCCGAGGCCCCTCCCAGCCCTGACATTCTCTTTTCCAAATCCTTTCCCTTCCCTGGGCCTTGTTTCCCTCTTCTGTAAAGCTGAGCTGATGAACTAACAGAAACATCATCTCCCAGGGCCCAGAAGCTTTAAAGTTTTCAAAGCATTTCCCTCAATGTGACACTTGGTCAGACAGATGACATTGCTATCCCCATTTTACAAAAGGGCAAACTGAGGGTCCAAGGAGTAAACTTCTTGCCTCTGGGCTCACAGCCAGCAAACCCAAGAGCCAGACCTGGAATTCTCGTGTCCTGGATCCATGTCCTGAGCTCCTTCCTCCTCCTTTCAGGGAATCCTGTGTTCCCTCTAGGGCTTCAATCTTGCAATATTTCAGGTGGCTTGGGACCTCTGCCTTCTTGCTTTTTATTCAATCAGCTCCCATAGCAAAGATCACCAGAGCATGAGGCTCACTCTCGTGATGCCTCTCTTCAGTCCTACAGAACCTTCCCTAGAGAGGGGATGCTCAGCATAAAGACTAAGAACCTGATGTTCCCTGTGGCGCCTGCCCCTTCTGTACAGACACAGAAACAGGGACGTACAGTCCACATCCACACACATAGACATATGTAGCTATCGCACTCACACACACACACTCTCACACATACTCACATACTCTCTCTCTCTCTCTCTCTCTCTCTATCACACACACACACACACACACACCTGCTTACACATAGGCATATCCATGCCTTCAGAGAGAAAAAGAAAGAAAGCACTCTCCCCTTCTCCCTCTCTCCCCTTCCTCCCCCCAGTGTCTCTTTTTCTCCTTCTCTGTTTCCCTTTCTCACACTCTTTCTTTACATTTCTCTTCCTCTCCTACACACTCTCCTTCTATCCCCTTATCTCTGTCTCTCTCTGTGTCATGAGGGCCATTCTTCCTCTTTTTCTCTCTCTCACTTCCTCCCTCCCTATCTTTCTCTCCCTTTTCTCCCTCCTCCTTCCCCCTCTACCTCTCTCTGCCTCCTTTCCTCCTTCTGTCTCTCCCTGTTTTCTTTCCTTCTCCTTTACCCACTCTCCCATCCCCTGTCCCTACCTCTTCCATTCTTCTCTGTTGCTGTCTCTGTCTCTCTCTGTCTTTGTCTCCCTCCTTCCCTTTCTCTCTCCCCCTTTCCCTTCCTCTCTCCTCTCTTTTCCTTTCGGTAACAACACCCTGAGCCTCCTGGTGAGCAGCAGACACTGCTGCTGATCGTATTTCTGTCGGTACAAGGTTCAGAACATTTTCCATTTCACTCCTCAGGGCCATGGTGACTCATCCACTGATCCATCCACAAGTATTTACAGAGCACCTACAGCGCGTGCAGTCCTGGGCTTGGTGCCACAGGGAACACAAGGGAAGAATGAGCCGGGGATGGTTGGCCTTAATAATGTCCTCCTTCTTCTACTCCATTTACACTTGGGTACAGCTAAGGCCTCTGAATGCCATATCTCAAATAGAAGTCTAATGACTGACTAGCCTGAGGGCCAGCTTTTATATAAAACCATCAATCTGCCAGGGACTGACCCAGAAGCAGGCAGTCAGGACCACGGCCAGGGGTGATGGTGAAGATGGGAGCCACTAACCAAATCCATACTTTGGCAAAGGACAGCACCAAACCACCCCCAGAGTAACTGTACTGGGCTACTATGATGAGTGAAGCTGGGTGTGGCTGAATGTAATGGGGAGAAATTAAAGAAAGGGAAGAGCAGAGCTTCCTGCTTGCTACTAGATGGATGGTGGTTGTAGTATCTTGTGGAGGATTCATTGGTATGCAGAAAGTGAGTAAAATGTGTGCATGTGAGTGAAGAGAGTATAGGTTAGGTATGCTGACACACTCTGCCTAGACCTATGTATACCCATGGATACAGATAAGACTCTGGGCTTGGAAAGGACTTCACCACACAATTTGACCCCCAGAGTATTTCCTTTTGTGTCTCTCTCTAGGAGAAAACCAAGGGGCCATTTATGGTGTTTCAGCATTTTCTCCTCCTAACCATCTTATATGCTATGACTATACTCAAACTTCATTTTGGGTTATAGAGGTGAACCTTTAATGGTAAGGTCTTCTGAAACTGCCTCCAATCTGGCTTTTATTTCAGAATCTGACCCACCAACCTTCTGGCAGGTCACCAAGCCTCTGTAATAGGGTCAGCAAGACCAAGGGTGAAGCCAACACACCTCACCTCCACATGCATACTAGAACATCCCAATTACTGAAGCAGCCACAAAATAGGAGACCATGGGTGGTAGAGGGAGGAATGGACTCAGTGCTCAGCACATAATCAGCACTTAATGAATGCTTGTTGACTGATTCAGACAAATCTGACTGATTTCCATCTCTGATGCCACAGCTGGGGAGGTGGCAGGTAAGAATGCCAATGGGCAAAGTGGAAATCCCAGAAGAGAGTTGAGGACCATGCTAGAGGAGAAGGCATGTCTAAAGCAGAAGCATTCTATGGTGAGAAATCCGAAGTCCCAAAGACCAGGGGGGGGTTATAAGACTATAGGGAGCTCACAATCAAATGGAAGAAAGGAACAAGCATGCATGTTGCTGTTATTATACAAGGGCGAGAGTGAGAAAGGGTGACCATGTAGTTTAGGGGAAAGAGCCTTGTTTCTGAGCTCAGAGAGTGTGGGTTCAAATCCTGACTTGCTGCTACCTGAAGGACTTCAGACAGTTTTCTTTGCCTCAGTGGGCCTCAGTTTCTGCCTCTGTAAATGAGGGATTGAACCAAATAGCCTTTGGGATCCTTTCCATTTCTATATCCATGAACATGGACATGATTCTATGATAAATGCAAAAGAGATGCCAAGGCCAGCTGCTATAAAATGTGGCCATTGTTGTTATTATTATCACTTATTCCTGGCATATTATTTCTATCAGGCTGTGCTGATTTCCTCTCTCTGAACCACTTCATGTGGCTTCCCACACTTCTTTGTCTTCTTCCTAGTCACCATGTCCTTTGTGGGCAATATCATTCTAGTCCATATGCCACAATTTCTACAGCCATTTCCAAATCACTGAATGTAGGTTATTTCCAATGTTTTGCTGTTAACAAAAGAAAATTGGCTGTGGATATCCTGCTACCACTGATTTTTTTCCATACCTTAATAAACTCCTTAGGGAATCATTCTAATAGGGGGCTTGTTGCAGTGAGGAGAATGACCAGTTTTTATAAGTCTTGTTGTCTATCAGCATATTGCTTCCCCAAAAGGTCACTTTCAACTAAGAGTGGACAGAGAATGCTTACTTCATGGAGGTAAGGACATTTAGGAAGTAATGCCCGGGAACTGGGGTTAGGGTGAAGTGAAGGGGGCGGAGCCAAGATGGCGGCTGGAAAGCAGGGACTAGCGTGACCTCCCTGCTGAGTCCCTCCAAAAACCTATAAAAAATGGCTCTGAACCAATTCTAGAATGGCAGAATCCACAAAACAGCAGAGGGAAGCAGGGCTTCAGCCCAGGACAGCCTGGATGGTCTCTGGGTGAGGTCTATCCCACACGGAGCTGGGAGCAGAGGGGAGCCGTGGGGAGCCGAGCCCAGCCGAGGCCAGCGCGAGCTGCGTGGACCAACCAGACCAGAAGTTGGGCGGAAAGTGCCCTAGCACCCTGAATCAGTGAGCTGCGGCAGTTACCAGACTTCTCAACCCACAAACACCAAAGGCAGTGGAGAAGGTTAGTGGGAAAAGTGGCGGGAGTGGAAGGAGTTCGGTTCGGCTACCAGCCCTGGGGGCAGCGGAGATGGGGCAGCTACAGCTGTTGTTGCTTCCGGCCCCAGGCCCACCTGGTAGGAGGAATTAAGTGGCGGATCAGAGCAGGGGTGCACAGCCTGCTGAAGATCTAAGCCCAGTCTGGGTTGGGGGTTCTTGGGGAAGGAGCAGTGCTGGTGTGGCAGAGCTGGCACATCCCCCCCAAATGTGGAACATAGGGTGAAGTGAAAGTGGGTCTCAAGCCTCAGTGTTGCCTCTACCATCATCACCACCAGGAGGTGCTTGTCTCCATATGGGCCCTCTACAAAGCAAAGTCAAGATCTAGACCCTGTTCTTCAGTTTTTTTATAGCCTAAGATGCACAGCACTGACAGAGACTGATATGGAGAAGTGTGGAGATGCTGTGTGACCTTAGCCTCCTCTGTTTATTCACCTGTAGAATGAGTGATTTGGACTAGATGACCCAAGAGGTCCTTCCCAGCTCTTGATCTGCTATCCTATAACCTTTCTCTTCTGCAAAATGAGGGGTTGGACTAGAGACACCCTCTGAGGTTCCTCTGAGCTCTAAGCCTATGATCTGAGGACCTACACCTTCATAAGGGCAGCTTTGTCAGCGCCTCAGCCAGCAGCTCAGGTCAGATCATGACTGCTAATCCCTGTGAAGCAGAGGGTCTTGGGAGTTAACCTTTAAATCTGGGGTGGGAAGCCAAGGGGACCATCCCAAGACCAATCCAGTCCTTAGAACCTTCATAGTCTCTCCACAGAGCCTCTTCCATTCAGTCTAGGATGCTGGATCTTAAGAATTTCCCTATCCTACCTGGCTTTGACTTCACCTTGGGGTTCCTGACTTTGGCTTAGCACACATGCTCTGGCTGGATCTTGACCTCCAATTCTATTTACTGTATCTGTTTCCCTAGACCTAGTCCCCCTATTTCTAAACCCTGGTTCTGTACTCTGGCCTTGCCTCCTGAATCTCTACCCTGTTGGCACTATGGAGCACTCACCCCACCTCCATTGCTTCACCAAGAATCTCCTCCTCAACCCCGACTAAGGTCCCTTCCAGCATTTTCTGGGTGCTAGGAAGGATTAGATTGTGTGGCACAGGAACTAAATGCTTAGAGGAGAGATAAATCGATGTGGACTGAGTGGGGCAAAGGAGATGGGTTTTTGATTGGTCACATTCAGGAGGTAGAGAAGAGGGGGGCTTTTAGGAATGGAAAAACCAGCATGGGTAAAAGCACCAAGGTGGGAGTAAGCATCATGAGGGTGACAATGACAAGTAGAAATACATGCCCAAGAGTAACTAAGAACAGCTCCACATACCCATTCTACAACATGCTTGGTGGATGACCCTGGGCAAGTCACAGATGCTCTCTAGAATGCTCTCTAGGCCTCTGTCACACCACTTGTCAAATGGAGATGTAGCCTGTCTTGCAGGGGCATGAAATGAATGAAAATACACTGTAGAACAATGTAGAAAAGGGCTCGCTCATATAGGCAAATTAGTAGTTCAAGGTGAGGAATTAACTTAAATCTAAAAGGGATCTTGTGATCCAAACCCTTCATCCCAAGGAGTGGAAGTGACTTGAGTAAGGTCACTTAGGAATTAGCCATCCTGGAATTTGAACCCAGGTCCTCTGGCTCCAAATTCAGAGCTGCTTTTGAACTTGCTTTGAAGGCCATGGTAACATCCTGATTAGCTGTGGATGCCACCTACCCTCCTTCCCTCTGCTTCTTTCTCCCTTGATGGTTTTCTACCTAAAATGCCAATTTCTGGGCATAATCTCCTCAGCTGTAGAAATGAAGCCCTGCAAATACCATCTTTAATCCTCCTGCAAGGTTTGATTCCTTTGGAAAACAGAAAATGCCAGGGCTTAGTTAAGAGAAAGCTCTGCATGAGCTCCCCCATAGGCAGGCAGGACCATTAGGCCACCCCAAGGAGAGGAGGTTTTTTATTTCTTTTCTACAAAAAATGTGAAAATAGCCACAGGATTTAGCTTTAGATACAGTTCCTTCGGTGAGCTGATTTAATTAAATTTTCTGGAAGAAGCAAGATGATTATTTTCAAACTTGTTGGCACCAGATGTCTCATGAATCTCAGAACAATAAATTCCAGCGGTTGGCAATGAGGAAGAAGGATTTCTAAGGCCCTTCTCGGCTCTGACATTAAATGTTCTAAAGGCTCTCCCAGCTCTGACGTTCTAGGACTGTATAACCTTGGATCTGGGTCTGCCCCTTTTCTTTGACCTTCCCAAGTGGCCATGCACACCCAGACCTAGAAAAGGAAGGCTATCCTATCATATCTAGAAGCTTAACAAAAATCATGAAGAATAAAAGGATAAACAACCCCCTACTCTCTCTCTTCTTCCCATGCTACCCCTTTCACTCTCTCTACACAAGATAACAACACTGGTCTGTCTCTTTTTGGATAGGTGTTTTTCTTGGTATCCCCAGCATGTAATACATACCAAGTGCTTCATAAATGCTCACTGGCTTGACTAGGTGATGTAACCAGCCTTTAGTGGAAGGTAACAAATTCCCCATTCTTGGATGTCTCCAAGCAGAGACTATTATCCTTTGTCAGGAATCCTGTTCAGTTCCTGATTGGGTGACATGTTTCCTCCCTGTGAAGCTCCATTCAGCTCCCATTCCCTATGACTCTTGGGGCGGGGGGCGGGGAGAGTTATACTGGAATACTCAGATAGATCTGTGATCTCATCAATATGACTGTTCCCTCCAAAGAGAAAGATGGCAGCTCATTCTTTCCTACCCACCTTACGTCCCTTGCACTCTCAACCTCCCATGAGTTGACTACAGCAGGATCCACCCAATTCGCCAGAGGTGTTCCTTGACATGACCAGGGCACCAAGGTAATGCTGGTCCAACAAGACAAATTTCAGCCCTTCGATACAGGGAAAGGCTTGCTAACATTAAGCTCTGCTCAAAAATGCAATGGAAGGGATTTTCCCTTCACAGAAAATTTTCAAGGAAACGCTAGGTGAACCCTTAAGAGGAATGAAATAAAGGGGATCCTGACATGGATAGGGTCTGGATTCAATGACCTCAGAGGTACCTCTTAGTTCTGGAATTACATGACTGATATGGCACTGCCATTCCCCACCAGCCCTTCTCCTGGGCCATCAGAAAGCCAGACAGAAGCCTTCAGAGCTTCTGTCAGCAACCTAGGTGAAGGCTTCTTGTCTCCTCATGACCATGGGGACCATCCTGTAAGAACTGAGTTCGAGTTCAAGGTCAGAGGGCCACATTCTTTCAGAGGTAAGCTCATATTTATTGGGGATATAAATCCTCAGCTGAAACTTAAGCAGATTCCCAGATTTCAGACCATGCCACCACTTCTCACCCAATTTACTTCCACAGATCCCTGTTCCTTCAAGGATTAAATACACACGCAAAGATTGCATTGGCTGAAATACAGACCACTTCAGGAGAGTACCACCTTCAAGGACTCCTAATTTCCAGCTTCACCCTTTGTCTCCTCAGGGGTCTTATTCATCTTATGTTTGAAAAACAAGCTGTAGAGCACCCTCAGAGTAGCTTTGGTATCCCCATTGGTGATGTCTGTGGACAGAAGAGGGAGGTACACATTTCTGTTTGTTCATTCATTCAGCAAACCTTTATCAAATACCTATCGCTTGCAGGGTGGTATGCAGAGCTACTGGGGATCCTGAGCTGATCTTGCTCAAGGCTGCTCACAGCCCCTTAAGGAAGGCAAGGCATAGACCACAGCATGGAAGAGAGCTCTAGACTGGGAGGCAAATGAAACCCGAGTTCAAATTCTGGCTCCACAATTTTATCTTTGTGACACTCTGCAAATCACTTCCCTTCTTGGAGACTCAGTTTCCTTTTCTATAGAGATTAAAGAAAGCCTTTGACTGGGTATATCACAGAGTCAGGGGAGTGTGGAACCAGAAGGGGCCTTAGAGGTCAGCTGATTTAACTCCTTCTTTTTACAGATGAGGAAACGGAGGGCCAGGACCTTGCTCAGGGCACAGAGACAGCATTGGTGCAGGACTGAAATCGAAACCCAGGTCCTCTGTCTCCAAATCCAGCATCCTTTCCACTGAGCCAAGGCAACAAGTGTCGGAGAAGCCTGTAGAAAAGCACTGCGGAGAGTAGACTAAGTAACAAGGATAACAACACAGAGCAGGCAGTGTCGCCTAGTAGGTACAGAGCTGTCTTTGGCAGCGGGAAGATCTGCTTTTGAGATCTCCTGGTTGTGTGGCCTTGGGCCAGTCACTTAACTTTTCTATGCTCCCACACAACTTCCAAAAACTGTAAATTGCAGAAGAATCTTCATTGGAAGAGGTGGTTTCCTCACTGGCTAGTCTTTATACCAGTGGACTGGTTTGGCTGCACCAAACAAGTGAAAACAAGACAGAAGAAAGACAGAAAATATTGTGAGAATTCAAAAGACAAAGAGGTCCTTTTTGGTTGGAGGCATTATGTAGGGCTGCACAGAAGAGGTGGCACTGGGGCAGGACCACTGAAGGATGGGTAGGAATTGAACCTGTGGAGATGGGCAGTGGTAAGGAAAGGGAAAGCATTCCAGGCAGAGGTGACAGAGTGAGCAAAGGCATGAAGGTGGGAAACCAGTTGTCAAGTCTGAATGGTATTACTAGGGAAGAGGAGTATTGTTAACATAACATGGAATGGGAGGGCAGTGCCTGATTACAAAAGTCTTCAAGGGCCAGTCAGAAGAGGTCGAACTTTACTCAACAGGTCATAAGGGACCCTGGAAGCTTGCTGAGTAGATCACTGACATTAGTGGATCTATTCATGAGAAAAGTGACCCTGGAAGGGATCTGGATGAGGGAAGGCTAAGGCAGTAGCTCAGGCAGGTGGCAATGAGGACCTGGCCCAGGTGACACCCATGGGCATCAAGAGCCATGGCCTGGGGGTGAGATGGACAGGACTTGGGATCAGTCATCAGGTGACATAATCATTAGATCTTTTAAATGGCTAGTTCTGGGGCCCTCCCCAATCAAAACTGGCCTCCTTCAGGAAGCCTTCTCTGATCCAGACTAATCCCACTCTGGTCCTTGAAGATCAAGTCTGAGATTTCTGACAAACCTGTGAGGTAGTCAGCCACAGCAGATGGCATCATCTTCATTTTACACATAAGGAAACTGAGGATCAGACATAGGGCATACACGCTCAAACTCACACTGCTAAGGAAGTACTTACTCTGAACTGGGAAACAGAACCAGTTTTTCTGACTATAATCTAGTTTCTTTCTATCCCTGGTGCCTAGCACAGAGCCAGACTCATAGTAAGTTCTTACTAAATGTTTGTTGATTAACTAACTAATTGCCATTAGTCCCTCTGACAGGTGCACAGGCAGCAGCTGAGTGAGAAGCACGGGCTTCTTGGTTCTCAAGGGTCCTGTTTTCCTGCCAGCCAGGAAGACCAGCCCTGCTTCTAGCTGACAAGGGCAAAGGAATTGACCCCCTACTCAAGACCATTTTCTTCAGGCTCTCACGGACCTTCGGGGTTGACTGGATAATTGAGCAGGTCTCCTTCCTTCAGCAGGTCCAGGGCCAGGTTAACATTATGCAGCTGGGAAAGAGAAAAAGCCACCTATGAGAACAGAAAAGAGCAGTCTGTCCTCACCTAAGCAATGGCCCTGGAGACAACCCAGGATGGGAAAGGGGTGGCGGGAAGACACCGAAACCCAAAGACAGCTCCTGGGGCTCTGGCTGGCAAGAAAGGGAGCAGAGCATAGGCCTGGGGGTTGGTCCTGGCTCTGCCACAAACTGACAGCATGACTTTGAATGAGTCGTTGTACTCTGAGCCTCAGTCTTAGAACTTGGAAAGGAGGAAGCTTCACCAACTGAAAACTAAGACCCCTCCCAGCCCTGACATTCCACATTCTACAGCCCCTCCCACCTCTGACATTCCCTGTTCAAAGGCCCCTCCCAGCCCTGACATTCCCTGTTCTAAGACCCCTCCCAGCTCTGCCATCCCCTGTTCAAAGGCCCCTCCCAGCTCTGCCATCCCCTGTTCTAAGGCCCCTCCCAGCCCTGACATCCCCTGTTCTAAGGCCCCTCCCAGCCCTGACATCCCCTGTTCTAAGGGCCCTTCCAACTCTGACATTCTAGAGTCTATGTTTTAACATCATTTGTTCCAAGGTCCCTTTCAGGCTCCTTCATCTGTGATTCTCTCCCTAAGCTGCTGAGTGAGTTGTCCTCCCTCACAATGACCTTGACGGGCTTTGACAAAAGGAAAACCATTTAATTATCTTGCAAACATGTTTGCCTCCATTGCCTGGGGAAAGAGCAGCTCCTTGGATTGCATGGAACTCATCTATTTCAGAAACCACGTTGTGCTGACGCAATGGAAAAGAAACTCTGATGGAGCTCTGGGTGACAAGTGACCCCAGCCTGGAGGGGGAGGGGCGGGGAGAGGAGGAGAGCCCCACAAAGGCGCATCCTCCAAGCCCATTGTGATGTTCCCCAGCCCGGGCTGCCTCCCAACATCAGCTTCATAACTGGGAAACCAGGGGCCCTTCCTCCAGACCTGCCCCCATAAGCTCCTCCTGCCCCAAATGGGACTCCCCAGTGACCCAGCACCCAGCTGCACTGATCTCTTGTTTCCATCTATCTCTCTCTGGGGAGGGGAGGAAGCTGGAACTGGAAAGATGAGGCTCAGAATGACCTTTGCTTCCCCCTTCAGGGATCTGTGATTTCATCACGAAGAACAGCCCCCATCTGTCTAATGTTTCTCAAGGGTTACTATCTTCAGTTCTATTTGACACCTAAAGAGACTAAGAGTCAGAAAGCTCAAGTGACCTTATCAATCTGTCAATTAACAAGCATTTATTAAGCAACAAGCAGATAGGAGAACTTCATAAAGGTTTGTTGACTGCCTGCCTGGCAGCACGCCAGGCACTGTGCCAGGTGCTGGAATTGTCCAGGCTTCCAGGAGAATAAAAGTTCCTCAAGGGTAAGGACTACCTCACTTTTATTTTTGTATCATTGGCACCTGGTATATGTTGGGGAAAGCAAAGAGCAACTCACCATTTCAGCAGGAGAACTGGGGGTCAGAAAAAAATCTTTCAAGTTCAGGAAATAGCCTTCAAGCTGTCCAATCAACAAGATCAGAATAACCCCATCTGCGAACTACAAGAGAAGGCACAGTTGAGGGCTGGCTTGGTGACTGTGCTTCTGAGAAAATTGATTCCATTCAATCCAGTAAGCACTAATAAAGCACCTACTGTGTGCTAGGCACTTAGTGGGATGTGGCCCTAGTGTTGAAGGAATCTAAGGCTTCCAAGAAGTAGACACAAAGGAGGAAGAACATTGCATGCATGAGCGGAGGGCGCCGATAGAATGTCCTGTACAGGGAAAAGAAGCAGGCCAGTGTGGCTTTAGAAATATCTAACCAGACTGCAAGGGGAAGCTGTGGCCAAATTGTGATGGGTTCAAAATGTCAAACAGAGGAGTTGATTTTATCCCAGAAGCAGAAGAGAGATACAGAAGATTAGAAACCAGTCTTACTAGAGGCTCTGCAGATGAAAAAATGCCCAAGTATTCTGACTAAGAAATGGAATTCCCTGGGAGGGAATGAGCTGCCTGTCACTGGAAGTCTTTAAGGGAACAAAGTCCTCATCAGAGATGTTAGCAGGGTTGACCTCTGAGGCCCCTTACTGTGCTGGCATTCTATCATTCTTCTGTGATTCCAGTCCATCTGGGAGGGACAGGAACAGAGCAAAAATTCTATTTATTTCTAGGAGTCTCATATCCAATGTCTTTGATTAAACCTCTGTGTGTGTGTGTGTGTGTGTGTGTGTGTGTGTGTGTGTGTGTGTGCTCCCTCTGGTGTCATTCTCAACCTTCCACATCACTAGAGTGGAAAGAACATGAAGAGAGACCGTATGGAGTAGTGGCTAGAGAGTCAGCCTCAGAGTCAAGACAATAGTCCTACCTCTGGTGCATACTGGTTGTAGGACTTTAGTTAATGTCTCAGTGTCCCCGTCAACTGTTTATACCTACAATATGTGGAACAGTGGGGCAGTCTGTTTGGGTAGAGGAAGCTTCCTCATGGGAAATTCCTTATATCAATGAAATTGCAGATCTAATTTTTTTAAGAAGGAAGGAAGGAAGGAAGGAAGAAATGAAGAAAGGAACTAAGAAACAAGGGAACAAAGAAAAGGAATGGAAGAAAGAAGGAAGGAAGGAAGGAAGGAAGGAAGGAAGGAAGGAAGGAAGGAAGGAAGGAAAGAAGAAAGGTAGGAAGGAAGGAAGGAAGGAAGGAAGGAAGTAGGAAAGGAAAGGAGGAAGGAAGGAAGGAAGGAAGGAAGGAAGGAAGGAAGGGGGGAGGAAGGAAGGAGTGAAGGAAGAAAGGAGGAAAGGAAGAAAGGAGGAAAGGAAGGAGGAAGGAAAAATATGGACTTATGGTTTAAGTCCCAAGACTGTTATTCTGTGACTCTAGACCTATTTTTTCTATATTTCCTTTACTAACTCAGTAATCTTGGGAAAGTCACTTAATCTCCCTGGGTCTCAGCTTCCTCATCTGTAAAACAGGGGAGTCAGAATAGATGGCTTTTCAGGTCACTTATGGTAGGGATCTGCTGGTAAATGTTTAACAACCAAGTCTCCAAAAGAAAAACTGTGTCCAGGACATACTTCTAAGTTCAATCTGCATTGTTAACATTTTCTCCATCACTTTCTCAAGTCTAGACAATACACAAGACAATAAATCAAGCCTTGATTTGTAGCACTTGCTGATTTTCGAGGCTTAAATGCTCACACTGCAATTTTAACAATCAGCTTTCTCAGTAGGAATTGGCCCCAGAATGCCTCTGCTTCTACTCCTAAGCCAATGCTATGGTCCCAAGTCATTTCTCCTTCCCTATGCCTCAGTTCCCAAGCCTGTAAAATGAAGGAATTAGACTAGATGGTTTCTTAGGTCCCTTCTACCTCTAAACCTATATCCCTATGATCTCAAGTCATTATCCTTTGCAGTGAATCTGTTTCCTATTCCATAAAAATGAGGAGCTAGGACTACATGGCATCAGAGTTGCCTTTCAGCTAAAAGCTTTTTCAGTCTCTGTGGGACCTAATAGCATGTAGATACCCCCAGAAGAGTCTTTGAGAAGCCAGGCTCACCTTCCCACCAGGATGAGCCATCAGACAGGGCTATCTGTGGGGATTCCATGAAGCTGCCTGCCTGTATATAGGGAGACAAAGCTGTACATGGTGCCAACTGCATCCTCCACTAATACAATCCCTCAGAGCAGCCTCAGGGGTAGCAAAGAGGAGATTAGTTATCCAAGGGAAGTCATCATTCAAGTCCGGTAATGGAATTTCCTTAGATGAGTTCTGGCCTCCTGCTATTTGTCTTGGGCTGAGTTTCTCAGTGGATACTGTAGAGTAACACAATAGCCCTGCTTCGTGGTGTGAGCCCTCTCCAAATGCTTTCTCCATCCTGTGTTATTCTCCTCCAGATCTGATCACGCTACAGAGGTCACCCAGCAGGTCAGAGACAGCAGAGAGCCCCAGGAGCTAAAACCCATGAATAATAAGGATGCACAGAGAGAGAAAGAGAGAGAGAGAGAGAGAGAGAGAGAGAGAGAGAGAGAGAGAGAGAGACTCATAGAAGGCATTTTAATAATAGTCAGGAAGAGTCTGAATATTTTAATGAGCCATTTACAAATGTGGGGAGAAGTGAAGGATTTTCTAGCACCAAGTCTTGGGGCTAACACATAGTAGGTGCTTCAATGTTTGTGAAATGAATGAATAAAATCCCTTGACCCACCATCCCCTCAGGCTATCTCCACATATCTCTCCTCTCTTTTCCTGCCAACCTCTTAGAAAGAACTGTCTCTTGTCACTGCCTCCTGTGTCATTCAGCTGATCAAAAATCTTCAGGACTCCCTGTTGCTTCTAGCATAGAAATACAACCCCTTCAGCTAAGCAATGAAGGTTATCCAGAATCTAGCTCCAACTTCTCATTCCCTACTCCTCTTCATATGGTCTACATCCCAGCCAAATTGGATTATTACATCTTGCCTGACTGCAACATTGCATCTTTCACCTTGAAGCCATTGGCATCTTGCCTGCCCGGAACACGTATCTCCCTCTTTTCTGTTGGTCAAAATCTTTAAGGCTCAGCTCAAATGCCACCTCTTCCAGGAAGCCTTCCCTGATCTCCCCAGCACACTGTGATGTCTTCATTGTTTCTAAAGCGCTTTCCCTCAGTCTCTTCTTTGTTCTTTGCATCATACTCATTTGTCTGTATGTGTATGTCATATCAATAACTCCCAGTGGTGAAACTTCTTTTGCTCACACTGAACCCTGCCTTTGTAGACAGCTCACAGCCATAGAGAGTTGCCTGAGACACTGTGATATCATGACTTACTGATGGATCTCCTAGCCAGTATGTGTCCAAAGCGCCACTTGAACTGAGTCTCCCTGTCTTCCCAGCTCTCTCTCCTCCAGGACATGATGTCTCTCCATGTCATATACCCACAAATGGGTAAGCTCCTTAAGGTCAGCGACTAGGTCTTATTTCATTTGTGTATCCTCAGCACCATGCACACTGCTCTGCCTTGTGTAAACATTTAATTCTGCATTGAATCTCACCCTAACTACCTTCTCCCTCTCCCAGTGCCTGGCACAAGGGTATGCACGAAAGATGTTTAAATGCTGAAAGGAAGAAAGGAATGGTCTCTAAGATGAGAAGGGCATCAGAGCTTTACAGGAAGGGACTTGTCAGCATGAATCCTCTCTGTCTACTTTGAGCAAAAGGTATCTCCCTGCCATCACCCAAGTTATCACAAGAGAAGAAAACCTATTTAAAAAATGAATATCCAAAGGAATAGTGAGCAGCTTGGTACCCAGACCTCTGGGGTGAACCCAGGTGCCAGTCTGGGAGTCCCTACCTGGGTATCAATATTTTGCACAGACAATCCCAAACGCTCCATCTTGTTGTTGACAAACTTTATGATTGCCTATGAGAAAGAGGAAAAACAGAACTGAGCATCCCAGAGCAACCTGCAATGGACCACTGTCTGTAGGCTTCCAGCAGAGCAGGGGTCTCACTTACCTCTTTGACAGCATTCACTTTCTCTGGGGCAAGTTTAAATAATTCATCAAAGATGTCGACTTCTGAAACATATTCAATAAAGGCTTCATTAGGATTCGATTACCTGCAAGATGAACAAAGACTGAGCCAGAGAGAGCTGTCATTAGAGGACTTCCCTTCTCTGGAGCCTAGCCCTAATACACTTATTATCAACCCGATAATTTGATAGTCATTCACTTGCTCATTCATTCACTCTCTTATTCATTTGTTCATTTGTTCATTTGTTCATTTGTTCACTCATTTACTTATTCATTTATTCACACATTCATTCCCTCATTTACTTATTCATTTATTCACCTCATTTATTCTTTCATTTATTCCTTCACTCACTCATTCCTTTATTCATTTATTCATTTACTCATTCATCTATTCACCCATGTTTTCATTCACTTATTCATTCACTTACTCTTCACTCATTTACTCATTCATTTATTCACTTATTCACCTCCCTTATTCTTTTATTCACTCATTTATTCACATATCTATATATTCCATTATTCATTCACCAACTCACTCATTCCCTCATTTACTTATTCATTTATTTACCCATTCATTCAACTCATTTATTCCTTTATATTTGTATTGATTCATATCTTCACTTACTTGTTCACTCATTTACTCTTTCATTTATTTGCTTATTCACCCATCCATTCAACTCATCTTTTGCTTTATTGATTTGCTCATTCATTCACATATTCAATTATTCACTCATCCACTAACAGATTCCTTCAGGCACCCATTCTCTTACTCTCTCAATCACTCACTTATCCAATTAACAGTTGTTGAACATCTTTTCTATGTGAGGGATCCAAAGAAGAATTTGACACCTGATGCTCAGTCAGAACACCATGCCCTAGAGGGGGCAAAGACAGGGCAACTAAGCTGGCTGAGCTCATGAACTCCCCAATGTTGTCACACTGGTCTTCACAGACATCGTCAAAGGTGATTCCAGGTTCTCAAAGGCCAAACTAGTGAAGTATAATTCATCATTCAGTCAAACGCTTATTAAACACTCACTAGGTGCTGGCACAAGTTTTGGTACATTCTACCATGATGCAAAAGTTTTGAGTAGGAGGTCAGTTCATTTGCGTATCTTTCGTTCATCATGTGGTTCATGTCCAGGTACTTTGCAAACCAGAAAGCTCTATTGAAATGTGCTATTAAACCATCATAACAACACTAACAGTTCTGGAGAGTTAGTCAGAACACAGGAAGAGAATAAAAATCCTTTATATTCATTGGGTGAGTTACAGCTTACAAAGGTTTCACATGCATCATCTCCTTTGGTCCTCACAGTAGCTCAGGGTAGACAGAGATATTGAATATAAATCAAATGTAATTGTACATATTTAGCCATGAGGTTCATCATTATGTTGGCCACAGGCTCCTGAATTTCTTTTCTTTTCTTTCTTTCTTTTCTTTTTTTGACAGAGACACTGTAATCTACACTAGTAAAATCACAAGTCTTTAACGGATGATGTATGAGCCTGGACACTGGGCTGCTCTTCCTAACAATAGGAGCTGTCCAGTACAGGTTATGTTGGGTGGTAGTGGGCTCCCCTTTCCTGAAGGGCTCCAAGTAGAGGCTGGATAACTGCTTAATGGGGCTTATGTGGAGGGGAATTCCTAGTCTACTACGAGCCGGACTAGATACCTCTGAGGTCCCTTCTGGTTCTGAAATTCTGTAATTCTAGAGTCGGAAAACAATACACTCAATTCTCTCTCACAGTTATGGAACCCTATACGGTCACTATTTCTTTTGAACCCCATGGCATGACAGCCCTGGGATGCAGGCTATGAAAACAGTCTTAGCCCATTTCACAGGTGAGCAAACAGGCTCAGAGAGGGGGAAGGTGACTTCCCAATGGTTATACAGCCAGTTGAAGGTGGAGCTAAAATTGGAGCCCAGATCTCCTAATTCTGAGTCCCTTGTCATCCCCAATACATCCCACTGCCAAAAAGATAGATGGGCAGGCTGGGAGGCAAATACGACACTTGAGAGGTGCATGCTAGACTATGAGACAAGTACATGTATCCTCCCATTAGACTATAAGCTCCCTGAGGGCAGGTACTGTATTTTATTTTTTATTTTGATATCCTCAGCACCCAAAATAGACCTATAGCATTATAGAGGGTTGGCGAAGTCGTGGTCTATGATTTTTTTTTCTCAAAGTAGACACTTTCCAAAACAGAAACACCCTTTGTGAAAGCATTTCATCCACCTGCCTGTGAACTATAGTCTTGGAGACTGGCCTGGGGCACTGAGAGTGTAAGTGACTTGGTAAGTGTATGTCAAGGGCAGGACTTGAACCCAGATCCGCCAGGCTCCTAAGTGGCTCTCTGTTCTCTATGACTTGCTCCCCCTCCCCAAGAACATAAGAGATGCTTGATAAATGTTTGTTGGGAGAAACTGAATTGAATGCAAGGAAAGATCATTCATCATGTATGTCTCTAGCAACAGCCAAGTAATAGGAAGAGATTTCTGCTTTTCCACCTGGGGGGAAAGACTTACTTGACTGCTGATCTGAATCCATGCTAAAGACAAAAGAAAAAAGTGGTTAAAAACCCATCTGCTGCTAACATCCGTCCCTCCCCCTGAGGCTGCACTTCAGTGCAGTGGGAAGCCAGGCAACCAAAAGCCTCTCAAGCAAAGCTTCCTGAATCAGCAGCATCTCCCGCCTTGGTTTGAGGGAGTCAATGGGGCTGACCTGGCTCCAGGTCATTCCAGAGGCTCTTAAAGGGCCATCCAGCACCTGCACCTCTATACAAGCTGAAGGGACTGGGCGCGCACATAGACAGAAGCAAATGAGGTCTTGGGCTTAGGAGAAGCAGACTCCCTTCTGTGAAGGGGGCAAAGCCCTGACTCTGGACACAGCCCCCAATGTATCTTATAGCCCAAATGGAAAACAAGGAGCAAGGTTATTAAATGATTTATGACCCATAACCCTGAACCAAAAATGGGGCTTTTATGGCCAGGAGAGGGAAAAGCATATGATGATCATAAATATTAATGACAGTGCGAGGAGGCAAATCCTTGGAATGCCTCACTCAGCATTCAGCCTTCCCTACGGAAACCCCAAATTCTCAGCTTACCAACAATGGCCCTTTATCAGGCAGTAATTAATTATTCGTGGTCCAGAAGGTCTACCACTTATTAGCTGTGTGATCCTGAACAAATCACTTGCCCTCTCTAGGTGTCTGTTTCCTCAATTGCAAAATTAGGGGTGATATTTTCTTGTCAACATAGAACAAACCATGGGCATCCCTTCTGTGTAGAAATACAGGCAGAAGGCTTAGTCAGGCCTTCTGCCACACTCAGAATGGATGCCACAGCACTCTCACCCTATATGAAATTCATCAACAGGATGCTTGAGGGAAGGGACTTGGCAAACGAGCTTGGCAAATTAACTCTTCAGCACATATAAATTTTTGTTAATGTTGCATTTTAAAATATCTGTCTGCAGCATTTCAATCACAGAACCAAAGAATATCAGAGATGAGATGACTTTAGGAGACAAAATATCAGAGTTAAGAGGGGCCTTAGAACAGGGAAGGTCAGAGCTGAGAGGGACCCTAGAACAGGGAAGGACAGAGTTGGGAGGGGGCTTAGAACAGGGAAAGATGGAGTTGGGAGGGGGCTTAGAACAGGGAAGGTCAGAGCTGGGAGGGAGCTTAGAACAGGGAAGGTCAGAACTAGAATGAGCCCACTCACTTTTCAAGCCTGGAAGTCTGTCCTCTATCCTCACCACCCAACTGAAGCAGTCCTCTCCCAGATCACCAATGTACCTTTTATTGCTCTATCCAATGGCCTCGTCCTTATCAATCCTCCTCCTTCTTGACTTCTCTTTAATACATGGCATCATTGCCCAGCCCCTTTCCCTCGCTGCTTTCTCCTCTGCTATTCTTGGCTGGGCTCTTTTAAGGTCCTCTCACTGTCTGACATTCCCTTCTCAGTCTCCTTTGCCAGATCCTCACCCATGTCCCAGCCAGTGCCTCCTCTCCCCTTGCTTACTTGCAGTCGGTGATCTGCTCCACAGACTTTGAAGACTTTAATCCATTCTTGGTGCTCTAATAGGCAAGGAAGGGGAGAGATGGTGGTGAGTGCTCAGACGGGACTCACACAGGAGGAGAGCATCAAAGCCTTAGGATCTCAATGGTCTGAAAATACCCAGCACTTTCCCACCAAACCTGGCACCAAACACCACCACGCAGCCCACCATCTGTGCAACTGAAGGATGCTGTGAAAAGAAGGGTGGACTTGAATCCAGGGGCAAATGTTCAAATCCCAGCTCTGCCATATTCTGTGTGACCATAGAGAAATCACTCCATCTCCAAGCCTCAGTTTCCTCATATTTAAAAAGGGCCATATTGGTTGCTAAGATAGCTTTCAGCTCTACAGTGATGATCTCTTTCAAAGAGATCTAATTTGAGGGGTGTGGCTTATATCCAGGAGCAGCCTATACTCAGATTGCTGGGTCATCTCCAGTCATCCTGATCTATATCTGGCCACTGGACCCAAATGGCTCCAGAGGAGAAGGTATAGCCCTGCCTCGCTTAAATCCAATCACCCACAAGTCATGGCATCATCTTCCTGATGTCGTGGTCCTCTTCAAGAACGAAGGACAAACTACAACAACCACAATACTCAGACTAAGATGGCAGATGGTTCCACAAGCTCATGAGCGGCAAGGGCTGAAAGGGACCTCAGAGGTCATCTGGTCCAACTTCATCTTCTAATGTCTAGTCTGGCCATGTTAACTCCCCATTCAAAACCTTTCCTTCAATCCCAGGATGAAGTAGAAACTCCCCAGTAAGTCAGCCTGGGCTCTCCACAAGGTGAATTAAACTTACCTCTGCAGTCTTTCTTTGGATTATTCCTCTTCCCACACACTACGTTCTAGTCTAGCTAGCTGGATGCTCCTCAGTCTTAGCCTGCTCTCTCCAGCCTCCAAGCATTCCCACAGACTGTCTCCCATGCCTCAAAGGCTTCCCCATGTCCTTTCTCTTCCTTCTCTTCCTCCATGGAGCTGTCCGTGACTCTTCCCATTTAGAAGAGCTCTCTTCTTCTCCTTTACCTGGAGGGCTTCCTCTGGATTTCTCCTTTGCCCCTATCACGTTGGACCCTTCCTGGATTGTACCAGGCACATCACATTCCCTCTAATCGAATGTAAGCCCCTTGAGGTCAAGGAAGGTACCTTTCTCATAGTTGCCTCCTCAGCACCAAGGACAGAGTCAGAGAACCAGGGTCATTAGAGCACCAGCAGCTCCCATCTCTAGCATTCCGAGGCTTCAAAGCGCCTACAGTCATCTTCTTGTTACAGATTGTCCCCTTCTATGGAATGTGAATTCCCGGAGGGCAGCTTTACTGCACTCTTGGTCTTCCCAGCACATAGCACGTTATGTGGCACCTAATAAATGCTTGCTGATTGATTAATTGTCTTGATCCACAGCTCATAACAACCTTATGTGGGAGAAGCTCATTCTTCCCATTCTGTAGATGAGGATATTAAGTCTCTGACATGAAGTGACTTGCCCAGGATCATACTGCTAGCATGGATCTGAGGCAACATTTGAGCTCAGGCCTTTCTGACTCCTAGTTCAATGCTCTACAGTCTAAACACTACCTCATTCAGTCTCTGCACCTCCATGTACATGTTTAAAGATGGCCCTCACAGGGCATTGTCAGGTCAGGAGAGGGATCCAGACCTTGGATCAATCGAGAGCTAGAAGGGCCTTTTTGTTGTTGTTAATTATTTTTCAGTTGTACCTGACTCTTCATGACCCTGTTTAGGGTTTTCTTGGCAAAGACACTCAAGTGGTTTGCCATTTCCTTCTCCAGCACATTTTACAGATGAGGAAACTGAGGCAAAAAAGTTGAAATGACTTGCCTAAGGTCCCACAGCTAGTGAGTATCTGAGGCTGGATTTGAACTCAAGTTTTCCTGAGTCCAGTGCTCTATCCACTGTGCCACCCTGCTTGCCCCAAGTAAGGGCTTTAGTGGTCACCTATTCTCATGTCCTTTAACAGAAGAAGAAACCCAGGCCCAGAGAGGATCATGGATCTGGAGTTGACCTTAAGAGCCATCTAGTCCAACTTCCTCTTTTTACACATGAGGAAAATGATGTCTAGAGAGGGAAAGAGATTGGCCCGAGGTAACCCAGTGGAAAAGCTAGATTCTGAACCCAACCTTTGGTTCCAAATCCTGTTCTCTTGCCACTGTTCCATCCTGATGATAATGTGACAGGAATGCAGGTGATAGACATTACTGTGGTCCAGAGTAATCATGGGAGGCTTCATGAAGGAGGCAGGACTTGAGCTAATGGTCCTGGTGACTGGAATAGCTGGACAGGTCCCTGCAAACCTGAGCAGCCCCAATACATCCACCCATGCACGCAGTCAAGTCAGGTTGTAAGGAGAGCCAAGACTAAGCACCCCCAATACATCCATCCAGTTGTACACACGGTCAAGCCGAGACTAACACATGCTCCCTGGCAGCATTTGCTAAGGTCACCTGCTCAGCCTCCACAAGCATCCAGTTACCTCAATTGTTATTACTTCCACTTGGACATTTGCAGGGAGGAACAGGCCAGGTTGGAAGTGCTTGGCCATGGCCACCAGAAGATGGAGAGTGGCCAACAAGTCCTTATTGAAGATGCCTGTTAAAATCAAATAGAATTAAATTAAGTGCGAGGTAGGGCAGACAGGGCCAGGTGGTGGTCCATATGAAGAAGAGCCGGGAGGTAAAGGGAAAAAGAGGAGCTGGGGGTTTTAGTGGCCCACAAGCTAAGTATGAGTCAATGAAACAGCATGGCCTCCATAAAAGCCATAATGCAACCTTAGGCTGCACTAAGAGAGGCAGAGTGTCTCCAGCATAGCAGGTGATAAATCCTCTGGGAAGCCCACACCTGTCCTTGGCAAGGAAATTTAAGGAGCATGATGTGCTGGAGACCAGGATGGCGATGGGGTTCAAGTCCATGCCATAAAAGGGGCAATGAAGATGCAGAAAGAGACATCTATTTCTGAAGGTGCCACCAGGGAATTTGTTTTGTTTGGTTATGCATATTTGCTAGGAGTTTAGTTTGTTTGTTTTCCAATGGGGAAAGGAAGGTAGGAGGAAGAGAAAATAAAGGCTTGTTGACTGAAAAAAAAAATCTTTAAAGATTTATACATATTAGTTTTTTGAATAATAAAGTAGGGGTGTTTGGCCTAGAGAAAAGAAAAAAAAAGACTAGGCATTGGGGGCAGGGAGGGAGAAAACATCAGAGTTATCTTCAAGTATTCAAAGAGCTTCTGTGGGGACCAGAGGCTTGGCCCCAGGGGAGGGGGGAGAGCTAGAACCAGGCAGATTTTGGCTCAATATAACTTGCTAACATTTAGAGCTATCCCAATGCTCCTCTTCTTCCTCCTTAATAGAGTTCTTCAAGAGAAATCTGGAGGATCCTTTGTCAAATATGAGGGAGAAGGGATTCTCCACTGACAGATGGATGGTGCTAGCTGGCCTCCCAGCTCTGAGCAGTCAGAGGAGGTGGGACCTCAAAGTTTGAGTCATATGGGGACAGTGTCAAATAGGAAGACTGTGAGATTTAGAGCTGGAAAGGACCTTAACTATCACTTAGGCTAAAACCAAGAGGGTCCTTTTTACAGAGGAAGAGAGGGCAAAGGGGTCACACAGAGAGTCAGTGTCAGAGCTGGGCTCTTAACTCATATGACTCCTGTGAGAGGCAGAGCCATCACTAGAACTGGTTGTGCCTAGAACAGAGCAAACCATACCTGAGGCATGAATCAACTTTATTAAACAAGGGCCAGTCACATTGACAGGGGGGAGGCGGGGAATCAGGGTACAGGGCAGGTCCCTCCATGCCTAATATAAGGAGCATAAAAGTCCATTCTCTCTCTATCTCTTAGAGGCTGCTGTAAGGAAGGTATTTTGTGAAAATGTTTAAGAAATAGGAACTTTGTGGAGTCCACTTTCCTGTGACCCTAGACAAATCACTCAACCTTTTATCATCTCAGGCCATTCTAAGTCTATAAGTTACAGACAAAGAGTTTCCTCATCAGGAATTCTCACCACCAATGAAATACCAAGTCTAGCTTTTTAAAAAAAAGGAACTTTGGTTAGTCAGAGTATCATGGGTGGTGTTACTCCAACAGCTAAGGGACCTTGCCTGCTTCCTCCCAGTTCCAGACTGGGTTCTACACAGGGGACTTGGCTTCAGAAGTACCACCTAACTTTAGAAGCCAGTTCTGACTAGAAACTCCATCACACTACGCTGTTGCCCAGCAACATCTCAGACAGCCGAGTGATACCTACTGTCCACATTCCATTTGGCCGAGCTCTCCTCTAGCTGCAAACACTGGTGCAGTGCTTCCAACACGATGGCGAGCTTCCGCTTCTGGTTGCTGGCAGTCAAGGCAATCTCTTCAACCTCCAATGTGACAGACGTGAGCGTCTCTGAAGGTGTCAGAGGAAGAGGGAAAACAAGAGCTGAGCCAGGATACAACAAACGGGACAGTGAAGGCTGCAGGTACAGGGAGGTTAAGTACTTAATTTCTCTTTCAGTCTCAGAAACATCCTCAAAGAAAGTCAGAGCCGAGAGCTTAGAGCCTGGAACATGAAGGGCCACTGCACAGTATAGGGGCCAGAACCCAGGCCCAGAACTCTAGAGACTTGGGTTCCAAACCCATCTCTGCCACTAATTTACTGTGTGACCTTGGGTGAGTCACAGGATCAGAGATTCAGACCTTAGAGGGGACATAGAGATTGAGTTCCCTCATTTTACAGAAGAAGAAACTAAGGTATAAGGTGGTGCAATACAGGGGAGAGAGCATTGGCTCTAGAGTCAGAGAACCCAAATTAAACTTTGGCTTCCAATGCTTACTGCTTGTATGACCTTGGGAAAGTCATTTTCCTCATTTATAAGGTATGGGGCAGGGAGGAGAGATGGAGGTGGACCAGGTGGCCTCAGAGATTCTTCTTAGCTTAGTGCTAGGATCCTTTGAGCCCACAAAAGGCATGGGACTTCCCCAAGGTCACATGACTGGGAGGGACAGATCTATGCTTTGAATCCCAGGCTTGAGTTCAAATTCTTCCTTCATGCCATTGCACCAGGATGACTCCCCATTGACCACCCCCTTTCTGAGCCTCTACAAAGGGGAGGCTGGGCCGAGTCATCTCTAATGTCCCTTCCAGCTCTACCAAGCCATGAACCAATGCTTTCTCTCATCAGCATCCTACAAAAAAAAAAAAAGGAAAAAATGGGGGAGCCAGGTGGCACAGTGAGTAGAGCACCAGCCCTGCAGTCAGGAGGACCTGAGTTCAAATCTGGCCTCAGACACTTGACACATTTACTAGCTGTGTGACCTTGGGCAAGTCACTTAACCCCAACTGCCCTGCCTTCCCCCCTCCAAAAAAGAAGGCATCTTACGAAGGAGATGATGCAGAACAAGCCCATCAAACAGGTCTTCCTCCAAGTTTTGGACCACTATGTGTTCCCGGTAAAGGGTGCTATTGATCCACTCCGTCAAGACCTGCCACACGAACGAGACAGAATTACCGAGTTTTAGTGCTGGAAGGAAACGGAGAGATTATCCAGCTCTCCCCCAGCTGGGAGGCTGACCCAGACCTCAAGCGCACATCTGGAGGATAAGGCACCAAGCAGGCCCTCCCCCTTCCCCAGAGCCTGCCCCAAGAATCTTGCTAATGTCCTTCTCTTGTAGGTGGAGGGTCACACTGGGCTGGGGCAGATGCTGGATACAATGTAAGGACTCCTGTGCCTTGCCTTCTTCCCCGCCACGGTGCAGCATCATGCAAAGATAGGAAGGCAGGGAGAAGTACAAGAATTTGGGAGAAAGGCAGGAGCTCAGCGTACATGAGTAATGTCACATGAAAGGAAGTCATTTATGCAAGTGAATGTGACACAAGGTAATAAAAATGAGGACTAAAATATACAATAGTGATGAGAACTCTCATCTCTGCAGCACTTTGCAGCTCCATTGCTAGTGCCTTCCCTCAGAGATGGCTCTGCATCTCCTGTTAGTTGCCCATCCTTTCCTCCTTCGAATATGAGAGCTTTGTGGGAAGAGCCCGTTGATTTCCCTTTTTCTCTGCATCCACAGTACTTAGAGCAGTGTCTGACACATAGTAAGCACTTAATAAGTACTTACTGACTGACTGACTGATTAACTGACAGCCCCAGGAGGCTGGGAAGGTAAATACCATCATCATCTTTTTAGGTCCGACAAACTTCCCGTGGTCACAGGACAAGTAAGTGTTGGAGTTGGGATTTAAACATTTGACTGCAGATCAAGCATTCTTTGAATAACCCTGCACTACCATTGATGAATGTAAAACAATACCCCCAACCACAGATGGAGGAATGTCAAGGGATTAGAGCCACACCCCAGAGAAACAAAGCCTGGACTTGGTCCTGCACCATTACTAGAAGAGATTCCAAAATGGCAGGCCTGATGGGAAAGGGAATTGCTTGTGCAGTGACCCCAAATTCATTTTCCTTTTAAGGGGAGCTCAAACCCCAGCAAAGCTATGAATCTAAGGGACTACATGGTGTTCTAAGGGAAGACAGAATTCATTGGAAAGTCAGGCAGTCAATCAGTAAACATATATGAAGCACCTACTATGTGTGAGGTGTTGTGCTCACCACTGGAAAGAGAATTGCATGTCTTGTTTATAGGGTATTGTGAGTCCTTAATGTGTTTTCTGCATTTTCAGTGGTGATAAAATAAAACCTGCCTTGTACCTAATATATTTGGGTTACCTGGAGCATTTTTTTTGCCCACAACAACTTTGAAGAATTTATTTTTTCTTGATATTTCTTGTTGTTCTTTTTAATTATCTTATATTCATTTTATTTATTTATTTTCTGTTACATCTCAAGTTCTGAGTTGTCTCCCTCTCTCCCTTCCAATCCTGCATTAGAACAGCCTATCTTGAGTATTTATACAGGATCTGGAGACTCCTTTGCCCACATATGTAGAGACCTAAGCATAAGCTGTATTCTGAGATTTCCGAGAAGTATCAGTGGATGGGATGAAATGAGAAAAAGGCAGTGATTGGAGACTAACCCCAAGATCGAACGGACCAATATAAGCCCAGTGACTGGTTCTGGACCATGGGTCATACCTGAGAGAAAAATAAGTAAAGAAAGGTCACTTTCAGCTGTGGGATGGAGACTTCCTAGAAGGTGTAGAAGGGGAGCTGGGCTTGGAGAGAAGAGACAGATTACTAACAGGCAGAGATGAAGAGGGGGCAGGGCATTCCATGCCTCCAGCTTCAGTCAAACTGCCATGTCCCTCTAAGGGCTGAGAGTGGGGAGAGCTTTCTGGAATTTAGTGTAAAGACAAGGAAAAGAGAAACTGGTCCACGGAATAAGAGGATCTGAATTTGAAACTCATGCCTGCATCTCACTACTTCAGCAAGTCTGACCGAGGGGAAGAATTCATTAGTTCTACCATGACTCATCCCCAGCTGCCCAGAATGCTTCTCTCCCTTCTAATCATCTTTGCCTTTGCAAGGAAAAGCAATGCTACAGATGGGGAAAAGCTACAGGGAGGCAGCCTTCAGCTCAAAATGAGAGGGGGTGGGGTGGAATTTCATCACCATCAGAGTTGCTTGAGATAGAAACAGGTTGCCTTGGGTAGGGAGTGAGCTCCCCATCTCTAGAAGTGACCAACCACAGGCTAGGTGACAGGTCAGGGATACTAAAAAGAGGAGCCATGCTTCATCCAGGAGATGGATAAGAATTACCATCGTGATCCCTTCCAGCTCTGGGAAGCTAGGATTCTGTCAAATAGAATCCCTGCCCATCCTGGCCGGAGGAAGAACAAAATTCATCCTCTTCCCCACGGAAGAAGTCAATTTAGCTTCAATCAATTCAACAAACATTTATTAAGTACCTACTATGTGCCAAGCATGGGGGATACAAGGACCAGAATGAAGCAGTCCCTCCCCTCAAGTAGCTTACACTCTACACAATTAAGTAAGGACAAAATCTGTAAGATTCACCAGGTTGTGGAGCTGCAAGGCTGCTTCTCTTGTCCACCCTTCCTCCTCACCCATCCTCCCCCAAATTTCCTGAGCAGCTTTTCAAACATTCCCTGGTAGAGAAATAATTAGTGACACAGAATACTCTGATATACCAAAGGATCTGTCATCTCATTGATCTGAATGTTTCTTCCAAAGAAGCACATCGCAATCTACCCATGCCTGCCTATCCTTGGTGACTCTTGTCCATGCCCAACCATAAACTTACCACCAATAAACATGTATTAAATGCCTACTATGTGTCAGGCACTGGGGACTCAAAAAGAGGCAAAAAAAATTCCTGCCCTCAAAAAGCTCACAGTTTAATGGGAGAGATGACATGTGAACAAATATGTACAAATAGGCTGTATACAGAATAAATAAGAAACAACAGGGAGAAGGCACTAGAACTGAGAGGGGTTCAGAAAAGCTTGAGGGTATCTAGGTGGTGCAGCGGATAGAGTGCTAGACCTAGAGTCAGGAAGACCTAAGTTCAAATCTGGCCTCGGACGCTTCCTAGCTGTGTGACCTTGGGCAAGTCGCTTCAACTTGTTTGCCTCAGTTTCCTCATCTGTAAAGTGAGCTGAAGAAGGAACTGGCAAACCACTCCAGTATCTTTGACAAGAAAACCCCAGATGGGGTCATAATGAGTCAGAAATAATTGAACAATCCCAACAATGGAAGCCTTCCTGTAGAAGGCAAGATTTTAGTTGAGACTCAAAGGAAGCCAAGAAAGTCAGGAAGCGGAGAGGAGGAGGGTGAGCATTCCAGGCATGGGGGACAGTCAGAGAAAATGCCCCCAGCCGAAGGATGGAGGGGATTGTACTTGGAACAGCCAGGAGGCTGGTGTCACTGCAGTGAAGAGCGTGCTTTGAGGAGTGAGATGTCAGAAGCCTGGGGAGGGAGGAGGGGCTGCTTATGGAGAACTCAGAATTCACTGGCCATACCTCAGCCTCAGCTTCCTCACCTGCAAAATAGAAATACCATCTGTGGTGCCAGTGGGACCTCTGCAAGGGTCAAATGAGATGATGCAGAAATAGTATTCAGCAAACCTAAAATATTGGTTTTGTTGCTGTTACTCGTTAGGCCACAGAGGGAGAGAGGGATCTCTCAGGAAGAACGTTAACTATTCAGCCAGATGATGGAGCTTAGATCCTGTCTAGGTCATATATCACCCAGTGTGTGACCTCGGGAAAAGTCCTTTCCTCTCTCTAGACCTGTTTCTTCATGTGTTACATTGAAAAGATTTGATTGGGAGATATCTAAGGCCCCTTCCAGCCTTGCCCTTTCATGTTCTTGGACCCCTCCCAGCTCCACCATCACCTGTTTGAAGGCCTCTCCAGCTCTGACCTTCCCTGATCTAAGGCCTCTTCTGTGCTGACCTTTCATGTTCTGGGGCCCCGCCCACCCCTCCCAATTCTATAAGTCTGGGATGTACCAGGATTTGGAGACCTCACTGAAGAGACAGTTGGGAGTGGAAGATCAGTAGAAAAAGATGAAGAAATTCCAGCTGTGGCCATGTATCTTCACAGCGTGGGAGCCAGGAGGGACCTCAAAGGTCAATTTGTTCAGCCCCTTCATTGGACAGATGAGGAAACTGAGCCTCAGTGAACCTGAGTGACCTGGTCAGGGTCACTAGGCTAATTAGTGTCAGGGATGTGACTTGAACCCAGATCCTTGGCCTACCTAGCCATCTTTCTTTCCCCTGCTCCACAATGCATGTGTTGCTTCCTAATTTAGGGGTTTTCCAGGAAGCTTCAGCCCATCTCCAGTGAATTCCACTTAATTAAGTGTTTGGTCAGCATTGAAACTGTTTACTCTCTTTCTGAAGGACAGGGGAGAGATAGCCCTTAAGCCTGAAACACACAATTATCTCCTTCCCGTTTATCCTCTAGGGAAAATAGGAGCCAGGGAAACAGCAACTCCAGAATCCCACAGCTCACAATTCTCCAGAAGATCAGCATGTCCACAGGGCTTGAAGGACTGACACCATCCATGAGGCACCCTTGTGAAACCAGCCATGCACACAGACCCCCTCTACAGATCAGGAATCTGAGACCCAAAGATGGGAAGTGGCCAGGCCAGATCTCCTGACTCTACATCCTGAGTCTTGAGATCATGAAGGCCAAAATGGGGAGGGATGGACTCGTTTAGACTAGTGCAGCCAGTCCGGCCCTGGATTAGGCATCAGACTTGGGTTCAGGTTCCGGCACTGCCGCTTACTAGTCTTGGGACCTTGGCTTTCCTGATCTGTAAAATGGGGAAACGATATCTGCCCTACTCACAAGGCAGCCAGATGGTGCATCAACAGAATTTCCTAGGGCCCCGCCACCTAGGCTAGGTGAATTTTTCCAGGGACTTACCCCACTGGGGCTAGGCTAGTGTTTCCTTAAACCACCCTTGAGGCTTAATTGGCTCAGGAGAGTAAGGTTCAAATAATTGACTGATGACCTAAGTACCTAAAGAGACAGTAGCTTCTCCCTCAGACTTCTGGCCAGCAGACCATCATGGTTACACAGAGGCAAGGAGATGGTGTCCAACACAATCAATGTGGTGTTGCTATGGCTAAGTAAGCATCCTTTTCTCTAATAGGTAGAGGGCCTCGTTTCATTCCAAAATTCAAAAGAAAATCTCCAGTCTATTCCAAAGGTGAAGTAGAAATGTTCTTCTGTATCTTCTTCCATCATGGATCTTTACCTCTTGCTACCTTCCTTTGACCAAGATTCTCAAGAGGTGGCCTCACTATGATCTAAAAGCTGGTCTCCAAAGGCCTCACCACCTCTTACATCCACACAAATTCACATTTGATGTTGGGCATGTAAGATCTTCTTACATAGTACACTTGGTAAGAGAACTTTGGACTTTGCTTCAAAATCTTTCACTTTTTCTGCATCTAAGACCTTGAGGATTATCCTACCATCATTACCTTATCAACCCATAGTTTTAAATGCTTTAAAAAACAAACAGAATCTCAGATTTATATGAGGTAGTGAGTTCTCCATCACTGGAAGTGTTCAAGAAGATGACCACTTGTCAGAGAAGTTACATGTTGTTCAACCCCTTCATTTGACATTTGATAGGAACTGGAGGTTCCATGTCAGGCTGATGAGAGAGATGTTTGAGGACGGAATAAAAGGTGATCTATCCTTCAAGGACTGAGTCAAGATTTACCTCCTCCATGGAAACCTTCCCTGATTACTACAGCCCATGCTATTAGCCTAGCCCTGACAGGGGAGAAGCAAATTAAACGAAATAAATTGTACCTTTTGTAGCTCTTCGAATTTCGGGTTCTTTCGTGATTCAGGCTGTAAATATTTCTTCTTTTCTCCTGTAAATAAAACGTGCATTAGATGTGACAGATGCTGGCAAACCTCAGTTCTGGGGCCATTTCTACTACTAACTCATCCTGTGACCTTGGGTAAGTCTCTTAAGTCCTCAGAAATGTAGCCATGTCTGCTTTCATTTGCAAACTGAGAAGGCTGGATTATGTATGATGGAAAACAGCTTAGAAAGTGGAACTTTGGTCATAATGATCACACATATGACCCTGGAAGTTGCTACTGTCCAAACCAGGGTTGGGGAACCTCCAGACATGAGACCACATCTGGCCCTCTAGGTCCTCAAGTGCAGCCCTTTGACTGAATCCGTTTGGCCATATTTGAGGACCTAGAAGGCCACATGTGGCCTTGAGGTCACAGGTTCCCCACCCCTGACTCCAAACCCACCCTGAGCACAGGAGGGCAAGATAAGGAAAACAGACAACTTGCCCCTTGCTCCTGAGTCAGCTTTTCACAGTAAAGAATCTGGAGGCTGAATTAGTAGCTCAATATTCAGTTAAGAATATGGCGGCAATGAGGAGTTTCACCTTTCCAGATATCCAAGAAGGCCATGGCGCCATGTTTGCTGACCTTGGAGTCACAAGACCTTAGCTCAGCTTCCTACATGTGTGACCTTGGACAAATCACTTGGACAAAGTCTGTTTCCTCATGTGGAAAGTGAGAGGGCTGGGCCAGATTGATTAGGAAGCATTTATTAGGCATCTACTGTGTACCAGGAACAGTTCTAGATGCTAGAGTTAGAAACACAAAACATGAAGAGATCCCTGCCCTCAGAGAGCTTGCATTCTAACAGGGGAGATGGCAAGTACCAGTATAATACATGCAGAATAAATACAAATCAGTACAAGATAGTTAGACACTAGGTAGCTTGGGAGGGAGGGAACTGAGAAAGGCTTCAGTAGAACAGAGGTGTCAAAATTGGGGTCCGGTGTGGGCCAACCAGATTAAAATGTTATTGGTAAATATTTAACAAAACAAATAAAAATGCCATAGGACATGGAGAATGTTAATTTGTGGTTGTCTAAGTCAATATTCAGCCCGAAGGGGCCCTTTTCTACACTGATGCAGAAGACAGGGCTACAGGTGCCATCCTGAAAGAAAGGAAGAATGTGATGAGGAATGGGCAGGAGGGAGGGCATTCCAGGCACAAGAGGTGGCCAACATTGATGGAAGATGAAGAAGGGAATGCTGCACATGAGGAACTGGGAGAAGGCCAGTTTGGCCTGACCCCTAAGGTACTGACCAGTCCTAGATCTACAGACCTATCGTTTATTGCAGAGGCCACAGGGTGTAATGGATGGAGAGGTGGTGTTCGAGCCCCACTCTGGACACGTCTCTAGAACTAGAAATCACAGAGAAGGTGCCTCCTGCATTGGTGGAGGGAGCTTCCTCATCTGGGAGTGCCCTGTCTCAGGAATTCACAGGTCCAGGCCCCATCTCCTGTTCCTTCTGATGGGCTGGAGGACAGCTGATAATTCCCTGCTGTATCTCGCTGATGAGTTTGTCTCTTGGAAGGTGGAGGAAGTGATGAAAAGGCTGCCATACTGAGCCTCCCTCTGACCAATAAGGAAATGAAAGATTGCTCAAGAAGAGACAGGAACCTTGGGAGGAAGTGATGCTGTGACTGAGGGTTTGTGCGAGAGGGAGGGGAAGCCAGAGCAGGGCCCAGCACGGACCTCTGAATAATGCGCAATGAAGTAAAAATGGCTCAGAATTATGCAGCCTTTTATGAAGTCTGTTCAGCCCTCCAGGAAGGTCCTACAAGTATAGATTTGAAAAGTGACTGGCCCAGGGTCAGATCTAGGGCTCAGACTCAAGCATTCAGGCTCTGGGTTCTGTGTTCTATCCACTCTACCAAGTGAGGGGTCACTGTGGCAAGGCATAGGTTTATCAAGAAAACCTCGTGGCAGACCGACATGCCTGTTCTGTGTTCTAGGGTACTTTTCAGCTCTGACATTCCCTGTTCTGAGGCCCCTCCCAGCTCTGACACTTCATGTTCTAAGGCCCCTCCCTGACATTCCCTGTTTTAAGGTCCTTCCAAGTTCTAAATTCCCTATTTTAAAACCCAACTCTGACGCCCCCTGTTCTAAGGCCCCTCCTTGCTCTGCCATCCCTCCTTCTCTGCTCTTTGGTCCACTCTGACCCCCTGTGGTTAGAAGGATTTAGACCCTCCCCGGTGGCCCTGAAGAGTTCCACTTTCCCGTTACAGTATGGACTGGAAAGGAAGCAAGAACTTGCTGTTTGATAAGAATTTGTAATGAAAGCAAAAATCAATGAGACTTGAGGGACTTTCCCTTTAAGAAAACTTTGCTTAATTCTCATTTTGTGCTGATTAAAGCGCATTTAAAGGATTAGCTCACACTTGCATTGCCTCTTCAGCTGCCTGTGGAAACTCAATTACAGACAAGAGATTTGGGCTTGATTAAAACTTGGAGAAAGGCTGGGAAATGGGAGCAAGCTTCAGGGGCTTGGGGAGCAGGGCTCAGCCAGCTGTGATCACAGAAATCCACAGCTGGAAGGAGCCTCAGAGGTCTACTGGGCCAACCGCTGCCCTTCAGAGAGGAACTGAGGCCAGCAAAGGGGAAAGGAAGGGCCTCAGGAGGCTGAGCTGGGATTGGGATTAGAAGCCCCATGTCCTGACTCGAAGAGTCTTCCTAAAGCTCACTCTGTGTGTGTGTGTGTGTGTGTGTGTGTGTGTGTGTGTGTGTGTGTGTGATCCTTCCTACCAAGGTCTTAGAGGGTAGGGACCAGGTTATAGTGTGTTGATCTGAGGCCAGAACCTCTGAACAGACTATCTTCAGGTAGCATCTGGCCTAGTCCATATCTATGCCCCCTCTCCAGCATCTTGAACAAGCGGCCCTCCCGATTTTGCTTAAAGATTTCCAGGAAGCTGGGGGCAGGGAGCCCACTACCTCCTAAAGTAGCACTGTGCACTTTGGGACCTCTCTCTCTCTCTCTCTCTCTCTCTTTTCTCTCCTCTCTTCTCCTCTCCTCTTCCTTCTCCTTGAACTACCTCATGCCAATTGGCCCCTGATTCTGTCCTGGGGACCAACCAAAACAAAACCCACCCTCTTTTCCACAACAGCCCTTTAGATATTTGAAGACCAGACATGACCTCGGGCCATACACCTGCCCCGGCTAAAAGATCCAGTCTGGATGGAGGAATCTCTCATAAGGACATGGCTTGTTCTCACTTTGGGTGGCACCCCTTGGTGCCAAGAGGCCAGTGTGCATCTCAGAATCTCAACACCAGAAAGCCAGAAGGAGCCTAGGCGGCCACGAAGACCAACATCTCCATCACTAAGCCATACATGACATGTCATCACCACCCTCTGTGATCACTCCAGTGAGGGCAGGTCCACTATCCATCAATCTTAGTAAGCATTTATTAAGCACCAGGGTGCCAGGTACTGTGCCAAACCCAGGGAATAGGAAGAATGACAAAACAAAAAGTATCTGCCCTCAAGGAGCTTACTTTGTCTAAGTCATTCTCCAAACAGCTACCAAAGTGATTATCCCCAGGTGCAGATGTGACCACAACATTCCCTTACTCTATAAATTCCAGTATCTTTAGGAAGACATATGAATGCCATTCCTTGGCTTTTCCAGCCCTTTCCAATTTGCCCTATCTCTCCACACGAATTACCCAATTCCCCTTTTGTTCTAAGGTCTAGCGGCCAAACAGGCTTTCTCTCTGTTTTTCACATAGAACATTCCATCTCCAGCCCCCAAGCTTTTGTACTGACAGTGTCCCATACTGGGAGTCCCTCCCTCCTCACCTCCACCCACCTTACTTCCTGCAAGATGCAGCCAGCATCTTTCTTGACCGCCCCGCCCCCCAAACTTCTAGCACCACCCCCTCCTACCTCCTACCATGGTATTTATTCTCCTAAACTTCTGGGCTAATCAAGAATTTCCATGATAAGAAAAACTTGTGTTTAAAATCACTAACATTATTCCCCAGGGAAATGAATGAGCAATACAAAGTGGGAAAGGAGTACTAGATAAAGAAAGGCCAGAAATCCCTGACAGCATGACTTGGGGGGAGGGAGGGGCAGCTGTATACCTTGTCCCAAGATCAGGCACAATTGGACTGTCTATAGGCAGGGTGGGAAAGGGATAAGGATCTTTGTAGCTCCTACTATTTGCCAGGCACTGTGCCAAGAGCCTTACAAATATCATCTCATTAGATCCTCACAACAACCGTGGGAAATAGGTGCTGTTATGATACCATTTACAGGTAAGGAAACTGAGGTAAAGAGTGGTTAAGGGACATCCCTAGGATCACACAGCTAGGAAGTATCTGAATCTTCCTAACTCCAGGCCCAAAGCTTTCTCTAATGCAACCCCCTAGCTGCCCTATGTATACTTGTGACCATCTTACTTATCAATAGTCTGGACCACCAAAATCTTTCACTGCCTTAAAGAAAAATAGTAATCCTTACTCTGAAAACATGGACACACACACACATACACACACACACACACAGTCACACACACATTCACACAGAGTCACACACACACACACACACACATTGATTCTATTCGTTCACATTGTCTCTCCCAATAGAATGAGAACTCCTTGAAAGTAGGGCTTGGTTCCTTTATTATATTTTTATCCCCTGTGTCTGGCACACAGTAGGCACATAATAAATGCTTGGTGAATTATTAATTCATTGATTGATTCTATCACAGGAGAGAGTGCATGCCTTTATAAGCACATATAGAATAAAAACCAAAGGGATGACCACCGGGTAATTAGGGAGGGAGGTCACTAGCAGTTGGGGGATCAGGAAAGGCTCCAGGGAGAATGTGGGGCCTCAGGATGCCTTCAAGGAACAGCCTGTCCTATTCTAATTGTTAGGAAGGTCTTCCTGAATTTGCTTTTTGGCATCTCCTGGCCATTGGTCAGCACTTGGCCCATTGGGGCCAAGCATATCGGGGTTAAGCCCTCCCATGTCCTCCTTGGTCTAGCTCAGGCCCTGCCCAGATGGGACTCAGTCCAGTCTGTTGAGTGACCCCATCTCCAGGACTCAATCCCATTGGACCGCCACCCCAGCCATCTCATTAAACCTCTACCTTGAGCCAATTCCTCCACAGCCGGGGGCTCGATGTTGGCAGGGAGCTGCAGGAGGTTGTAGACACACTCCGACTCCATCGTCTTCTTGAGTACCCTAAGAATCTCCAAGGGAAAATGCCTTCAGTGTGGGTCCAGACCTAAAACCCATGAAGGGGGCCAGTGGCCACTCAGGAAAAATTTCACAAGAGCCAAGTCTTTCATTAAGTGGCATGGTCATGAGACTTGGCTACCAAGAGACCTATGAGCAGTTTGGTTTTTATCTTCATAGATGAAACATGTTAGAGACCCCCTCTGGGCCTCAGATTCCTCAGCTATAAAATGAGAGGATAGGACCAGAGGACCTCTTAGAACTCTGACATTCTGAGACCCTAGGAGAGAGAAGATTTAGAATCCAGCCTAGCCTTCTTTCCTGTTTTTATCAGTTTATTTACTCTTGAGGGTGCACTCCCTCTCTCCTCCTTTCTCTTCACTGTCTCCCTCCCCTCCTTCTTTCTTCTCCATTCTCTCTCTCTCTCTCTCTCTCTCCCTCTCTCTCTCTCTCTCTCTCTCTCTCTCTCTCTCTCTCTCTCTCTCTCTCTCTCCTCTCCCCCTCCCCTGTCTCCTCTCCTCCTCTCTCTTTCCCGCCTTGCTCCACAGCCCCACTGTCTCCTCCTCATTTTTACACTCCCAGGCATCCCTAAGCCTGGCCAGGCAGCAGATATCGACCTGTGGACACAGCCTCAAGTACAGTAATTGCTTGCTTGTCACAGTTGACTTGGGCTCACAATGACCGCCAGCCGGCCCAGCTGGGCCGTTGGGCCATTCCAGGAGGATGGCTCTCATTGGCCTGGGCTGGGCTGCCAGAGCTCTCGCAGACCTGTCCTATCCCAGGAGGGGAGGCTGAGACAATGGTACCAATTTAGCCCTTCCCAGGCAGCCAGCTGTTCTTTGCTGATCAGCAGACTCCCCGCGGGGCTGATGAGTCAATGCGTGGCTAGGACTGGAGAGAGCCTCCCGCTGCTGGCGTGGGAAACGTCGGGAGCCTGAAAACAGCGACAGCGGCTTGGGGAGGGGGGGGTGCGGTGACACTGCCATGGACACCCCGCAGCTTCCTGGACTGTACGGGCTGGATCCGCTTCAAATGATCCCTTCATTTAGACACAGTGGAACCTGATGCCCAGAGGCATCTTCCCAAGGAAGTGTCTGAGCTAGGATTCGAACCCTGGTCTTCCCGACCCCACCTGCAACTCTCTAAAGCAAAGCAAGGGGAAGCCAAACTGGGCGGCTCCTCTGCCCTGGACCTTTACTCATCCAGGCCCTCATGCTGGAAATGAACTCGGCACCCCGTCCCTCCCTCCCTCCGTCCCTCACCTGCTGCAGTCCCTTCATTCAAGGCCCCTCTGAGGCTCTGCCTCCTTCCAGAAGTCAGGCCTTCCCCCCTCCCCCACCCCATTTCCTCCCAGGCCCTAACCAGCCCCTCCTTTCTTCACTAGATGCATGTTCTTTGGGTTCGTGTCTCCTAGCTCCCACCCCTCGAATTCTAAGGCCCTCAAGAGCAGGTTCTGGGTCTGATCCATCTCTGTGTCCCTAGCACCAGCGCATGAGCCTTGCACAAAATGGCTCTTTCTTGAACGACCCCCGTTGGACAGAGGAGACATCTGAGGCTCAGAGATGTTCAGTAACTGGCTTAATGTTACACAGCTTTTAAGTGTCACACAGAGGATTAGAATACAAGTCCCAAAGTCTCCCTGGCTGCCCCAGGGGTGGGGGTGGGGGGTTGGAAAAAACAAGGAACTTACCTTCCTGGAAACTCAGATCCTAAAGGAGGCTGAGACAAAAGAGAAAGATTGAGGCTCGTCTGGGGAGAGTGGGCAGCCCTCCTGGCCCCCAAAAAGAAGACCCCCAGGCAAGAGCTCAGAGCGATTAGGAGCAGCCCCAGCGGAAGTCCCAGCCACGTTTGAGGTGGCAGACTCCTACAAACTGCTCACTTCCTCCCACAGCTGTGCAGTTGGTTTTCTGTCCAAAAGCAAGTTCACAGGCCCCACAGACAGGGGTCCTGTCGTAGTCCAACAGCCTACATCTGATCCCAAGGCACTAGGGGCTGTGGGGGGTAAGGGAAGGGTGGTGTAAGGCTGTGCTGGCCACAAAGGAAGCCTGGACTCCTGTGCAGAGCCCTGGGGGGAGGGCAGGGGTCCTAGGGCATGGCGCTGCCAACAGAGGGCTATGAGACCTTGGGACAGTCATTGCCCCTCCACAATCTCCAGTTTCCTTTTCTGTGAAGTGAGATTATGGGAATAGCCTCTAAGACCCCTCCCAGTTCTGACATTCCTTGTTCTAAGGTCACTTTCAGCCCTTACATTCCCTGTTCTAAAGACCCTCCCAGCTCTGATAGCCCCTGTTCTAAGGTCCCTCCAAAATATGATATCTCCTGTTCTAAGGACCCTGCCAGCCCTGACATTTCATGTCCAGGCAGTCAGAGAGCTGAAGGGAAGAGCCAGAAACTAAGATGAGTGTCAGGAAGTATCATCCTGATTGAGATAGTCTGGACCATGGAGCTGGGGGTGGCCAGAGGTGTCACACAGGACCACCAGGCAGCAGACCAAGAGAGGGAATGGACTTTCTTATGTACTCTCAGACCCCCATGACCTCCTGGAACACTGGGTAGGTGGACAAGACTTGGCCAGGAAAGTGAGAGGGGATCCTTAGGCAAACTCCAGGGTCTCCTAGGTCATACTGATGACTCCCAGCCCTGCTTCCACTACTCATTAGCTGTCTGACCCTGGACAGGCTTTTTAGTCTCTCTGGGCTTCAGTTTCTTCCTCTGTAAAAAGAAAGGGATGGACTGGGTGGACTCTGAAGTAGCATCCAGCTCTAAGATCCTAGAACCTCATGACTTGTGTGAGCTGAGTCCAGGTCTGTGGGTGCAGCTAGGTGACATAGTAGTTAGGACCTAACTGGGACTTAGCAAGACTTGAGTTCAAATCCTCACTCAGACATGTACCAGCTGTGTGACCTTGGGAAAGTCACTTAACCTCTGTCTGCCTCAGTTTCCTCATCTGTAAAATAGGGATTATAATAACCCCTACCTCCCAGGGTTGTTGTGAGGATCGAATGAACCCCTGTGTAAAACCCTTTGCCAACCTTAAGGCATCCCATAAATGGTAGCTATTACTTAATATTTGAGGGAAGATATGAACACCGATCTTCTTTCTCCAAGCCCAGTGCCTTCTCCACTATACTATGCCATGCTGTCTCGCCTTTTCTCCACCCTATACCTGGGGTATTGGGAGGGGGAAGGAATGGTAGCTGTTCTCTGCCAGTGGCTTTCAGGAAAGCTGGTTCCTTCGGAAGGAGTCCAGACTTTGCTATCCTGAGAATCCCATGACAAAAATCCAGGGGGAGCCCGGCCATCAACATGGCACCAGATCTTTCCACTGGAGTCTCAGTGAAGACTCTCAATCCTGCATTGTTAACTCCCCCTCCCCCAACCAAGCCCCTCCACTGCAGCCTCTTCCTTCGGCCAGTGCTCAGATGGCCATTGACAAAGCATTTTCCCCACATCATCTCCTGTCAGGAGACTGTGAGTTCCCTGATGGCAGGTGCTGCCTCACTCTAGAGCCTAATAAAGTGTCCGACCCACTGAAGGCTCCTAACAAATGCCTCTGAGTTGATAGTTGAAGGAGCTGGGGATCGGAGTACTCTAAGACCACCACAAGCATCGTAGATCAGTTAATCAATAAGCATTTATTAAGCACCATCCATGAGCCTGGCACCAAAGTGATGCCCAAAATACAAAGAACGAAACGAGCCCTGCTCTCAAGAATTACATTCTAATGGGGAAGACAAGTACACACAGATACAGAAATGTACAGAAATACAAATCAGTCCAAGATTGTTAATCACTCTGGGGGCACTAGCAACTGGAGGAAAGGATCCAGGTAGAAGAGGGTGCTTGAGATGCATCTTGAAGACAGAGAGGGTGGAGGTGAGGATGCACATTCTAGCAATTCAGGATGACTGGGCAAAGGGCATAGAGGTGAGAGATGAAGGGAGGAATGGAGGAAGCCAGTTTGGCTGGACCCCAGTGTGCGAGGGAGGGAGGCATGCATTCCAAGCTTCCTGCCACTTTCCAGGACTCTGCCACCAGCCACTCCAAGAAGGCTGGGAAGTTTCCCCCAAGAGATGAGATGAAGGCAAGGTATAGAAATCTGAGCCTGTGGATGGAGTTGTGCTATCCTGAGAGGCCAAGTAGAGAGAGGGGTGGAGATGGGAGCAAACCCATGTGTGAAACACTTTATGACACATGTACCCACTGTAGAGGTAATGGATAAACAAGGCAGCTTTCTGGAACATTGTGATTTTCACACCCAAGGATACTGTTTGGGAGGGAAATGTACTAAAAAGTTGTTTGAAAAAGTAAGGAAATGGGAGCATGAAAATAAAGAAATGAATGTTTGTGTCCTTCGGAGACCTTGCTTCTCACTTCCCTCTCTCTGCTAATTCGATTCAAAGAGCACTTATTAAGCAACTACTGTATTCAAGTTCCTGTGCCAGGGACTGGGTATGTCAGGAAATAAGGGAAGCCACCCCTGACCTCAAGAAGCTTACATTCTACTAGGGGAGACATCTTGCATGAAGGTACTCGGAAGGAGGAACAGACGCTAACAATGGAGGATGGGGGGATCAGAGAAGGCTTTGTGGAGGATGGTGCTTCCCCAAGCTGAACCTAGAAGGGAAATTAGGATTCAAAGCAAAGGTGAGGAGGGAGCACCTTCTCAGCATGGGGACAGTTTATATGAATGCATGGAGGTAGGGGTGCCATGTTGAGTTTGGGGAATAGCTATTAGGCCAGTGTGAAAGGACAGAATGTTTGAGTTATTGAAAGGAGCTGTCCAGAAAGGGCTGGTGATCTGGAGAAGGATCAAGATGGAACATATGGATTTGGGAATCATCTAGGAAAAGAAAAGAGTTGAACCCACAGGAGCCAATGAAAACATATAGGGAGAGGGTGTAGAGGGAGGAGTGGAAAGGGCCCAAAGTAGGATTCCTGAGGGGCACCTATGGGTAGGACGAATTCAGCAGTGTATAGATGCCTTCTCAGGATTATGCTCTTAAATGCATATGATAAAATGCAGAGAAGAACAAAGGAAACCAATGAGACAGAAACAATGATCCAAAAAAAGAATTTTTTTAATGGCCCCCTGCTCTAGGACACATGTTTCTCACAATGCACTGGTTGTTCCTTAAACTTGGGATTCCCACTCTTGCCTCCCTGCCATTCCCATGACGCCTGGAACACCCTCTCTCCTCACCTCCTTCTCTTAGAATCTGCAGACCATCTCCTGTAGAAGCCTTTACTAGGCTCAGCCTCCTCTAATGATCTTGTATTTACTCTTCTGTTTAGCTGCTAGAGCATAAGCTCCTTGAGGGGAAGGCAGAGACTATTCTTTTGTGACTTTGTATCACAAGCATCTAGTAAAGTGCCTGAAACACAGTAGGCACTTAATAAATGCTTGTTGTATTGAGCTAGGAGCAAGGAGTGAAGACTAGGAGTGCATTCTAGACCTAGGGAACAATGTAAGCAAAGGGAAGGGGTTGGAATATGGTTCCTTTTGGTTCTAGTCAATCAGTATGAACTAAAGCTAACAGCCAGGTGGGTATCAGCTTGTTCAGGACTTTAAAAATGAAGCTCATCTGATCTTGACTCATCAGGCTTAGGGGCATACTGTATAGTGCCCATCCTCATAGAGGTTATACCTAGAACCCCAAGATCTCAGCATGGGAAAGGACCTCAGACAGCGTCCAGTCTGAAGAAGCCATCGAGACCATCAGTCTCTGCATTAGTCCAGTGGGGGAGAGGCTGGGCTGGCTCCCACCACTTTGGGACAGCTTCGATCACAAGGAAGTTTTCCCTTACACTTGGTCCCTGGGGCCAGCAGTACAAGTCTGATCTCCTTCACCAGACAGCACTTCGGATCCTCACTCCTCCCTCCTCCCCCATCTGCACTCCTCTAGTCCTTAAATATGGGAAAACAGGCATAGAAGGGACAAAGCTCTCTTGGGCACAAATGCTCATCAGTAAAGGACATACTGTACAAGGACACCACAGAGGGACAGGTTGAGCTTGATAAGAGGCACGGTTAAGGATGAGAAGCTTCTGATGGGGCTTGAAGGGAAGGAGATAAGCCCCCAGTTTTGGCTCTTACAGCAACAGGGCCTTTGCTTTGCTCCTCAACAGTGCTAATCCTAGACTGTTCAGAAGACAGAGCTTGTGATGTATGTGACTGAGCAGATCTTAAGAAACAGCAAACATCTGCTTGGGATGAATGAAGATCATTGCCTGCAAGGGGGCTGAGCACCCTCCTGGCCACCCAGTCTAAGTGCTCCCCCACCCCACCCCACCCCCGTCCCCAACACAAGCAGAGCATTTTGCAATGAGCACTTGGGGTCACTACAAAGCCTGCAAAAAAGAGATGCCATCAGATCCCCAGGAATAAAGGAGGGGGCAGGCTATCCAACTTTATTCACTTACGCGACTCCTGATCTGCCATGTTTCTTCTCATTCCCCCCTAATTTCATTTCAGCCTAAGAGGCCTGGGCTCATGCCTGTCTTATCTTTATTTCTCATGCAGGTTCAAGTTCATTCATTCCACATCCAAAGGAAAGAAAAGGAAAGGAACAATCCACCATGGGCTGTGACTTCATAGTGGTTATCAGGTCTTTAGTAGAATAAATAACATACTGTAGCACTCCATGCTATTAATTTCCACCAAGAGACTCAGCGCTTGGAAAGCCTATTCCTTGATGGGGCAGCCCTGCCAGTACCCACTGCTAGGCCTCCCCTGGCCAGCCCTGTCCAATGGCTGACAAATACATCTAGTGTTTTATCTGCCTTTCTTTGGTATCTGGAAAAGGAGGCGGCTAGGTGTTGCAATGGATGCAAGTGCTGGGCTTGGAATGAGGAAGACTCCTCTTCCTGAGTTTAAATCTGGCCTCAGACACTTACTAGTGTGTGACCCTGGGCAAGTCATTTCACCATGTTTGCCTCAGTTTCCTCATATGTCAAATGAGCTGGAAAAGGAAATGGCAAAGCACACCAGTATCTCTGCCAAGAAAACTCCAAGTGGGGTCATGAAGAGTAGGGCATGACTGAACACTATCCAGGGTAAACTTGGGGGCTTTTTAGAGAAAAGTAGAAAAATTAAAATACTTTTGACACCCCAAACACTAAATTTCTTTATAGAAGGAACAACAAAAAAAAAGAATCTCAAAGGGCTTGTCTTTTCCATATCACAAGCTTTCAGGTCATCAGGGCATGGTGAGGTCCAGGGTGCGGAACTGACTGCAGTACTGTTTGGTTACCAGGAGTCAGAAGCTATTGGTAGACTCCATTCACCCAGCAGGAGGAGTCAGACAAGTTGGTGCAATGAACAAGTCTTTTTCAGATTATCAGGCACCTAGCAAAAGAAAAAAGGGGATTCTCTAGCTTTGCTAATCTGAGGGAACCTAGCATGCTCACACCCAGAAAAGTCCAACTTTCCTAAAGGAAATTGTGGGGGGACATTTTGGGCTTTGACTCTGGTTTAATAATAGTCCAAGATGGGATGTAATCAAACCTCTGTCAAGGCCAAAACAGCTTTTCTGGAGTCATTAAATTCATATTAGGAACTGAAAGGTGGCAGAGCTGAGTCCAGCTTTGGGGTCAAGAAGCACTTGGTTTAAATGTCACCTCACTTTTTAGGGCTCTGGAAGGAAGGAAAGAAGGAAGGAAGGAAGGAAGGAAGGAAGGAAGGAAGGAAGGAAGGAAGGCAGACAGGAAAGAAGGAAGGGAGGAAGGAAGGCAGGAAAAGGAAAGAAGGAAGAGAGGGAGGGAGGGAGGAGGGAGGGAAGGAAGAAGGATTTTTAATGTAAGATCTTTACATCCTCCCTCTTTCCTGAATGGATAAATGAAAAATCACTTATTAGGTGCTTATGAGGTGCTTAAGAACACCTTGCTTCAGAGCAGTAAGGGGAATTGTCCACTCAGATCATTTGGTGAAGAGCATCCTCTCCCCACCTCAAACAACCCTAGCCTCCTCATTCATATGACGGTGGGATTCCAGGGGACAAATTCTCTTCCTATTTTACTGAACAGCTATGGAAGAGGCCTCTCCTTTGTTTCAGAGTAAGCAAAACACAAAAAAGCCCATATCCCACCTCAATAGTGGTGTTCCCAGATTGTCACCAAAGGCTGGTCCAGAGAGAGGAAAGGCAGGACCAATTATATTCCAAGTTTAAAAAAGTTTTAACTGGAGTTCCTCATTTCAGCTGCTACGGCTGTGGCTGAATGCCAGAATCTCAGAACTAGAAAGTACCTCAGAGGTCACCCCCTGCCTGGGTAAGGAGAGAAGCTCAACACTTCAGATAGGACAGTCGCTCAGCCTCTCTGGAAATCTTTCCAATGTTGGACAGCTCCAACCTTTATGAAGGCAGTCCTTCTACAGAGTCTACATGTGCTTCCCCAGTAACTTGCTCCTCTTGGTCCTTGTTCTACCGACAGCAACCAACTAGAACATATCCAACTGCCATGTTTGTGATTTACCTTCTCCTTTTCTCCATCAAAGGACCTATCTGATGGCTCAGTGTATCACAGAGGCACCCAAAGTTTATGCCAATAGATGAATGCTCAGGTGGGTCATTCTCCAAGCTACAGAACCTGCAGATGTGGGCTGGGCAATGGACTGTATGTCTTTGGTCTGAGGATCAGCCTCCCTGGGCACAAGATGGATCATCATCAGAGCTGGCCACCAGTGAGGACTTTTCAGTTCACGCTTGGTTGTGCAATAGTGAACCCAATGGGGCTGGCATCTCACTAGCAAAGGATAGAGAGGCACAATGGGAATCACTGGTCCCTGAAGTCACAGCATTGTTGGGAAGGAAACTCTCCATTAGGCTTAAATTGCTGGATAAGTACAAGCTACTATTAGAATAATAAATTGTAAATTTAATAGCTTCACTGAGCTGGAACCTTACACTGGAAAGAGAAGATTAAAATTGAGGGCAGAACACTGGAGGATGAGAAATGTGTGATGTTTTCATCATCCTTTACAATTAAAGGTTGGGACCGCAGAAGGGAAGGGAAGTAATGGATGGTGAACAGAATGAGAGATGGAAGGGATATCAGAGCAACTCTAATCACAGGATCACTGACCTAGAACTACATGGGGCCTCAGAGGCCATTCCTCTGCCCATCTTGCAGGAAAGGAAAATAAGGCCCAGGGAAGTGGAGTGCAGGAATTTGAACCCAAGTCGTCTGCCTCTAGAGCCAATAATCTTCCCACCAGACCGCACTGCCTCTTTTCAGTTCAATCCTTTCATATTAAAGATGAAGAAACGGAGGCCCAAAGAGGCGATGGGATTTTTTTTTTTACAAGGACATCCTGCTAGCAAGTGACAGGGCTGAGATTCCAAGAAGCCACGCTGCCTCTTTTGACTCTAAGGCCAGCTGCCTGGAGTTTCAAGATTGTTGAAGAGACTCAAGATTTTTTGTTTAATTGGTTTGCTTGTTTCCTCCTCTGGAAAGGGCAGGGGCTGGACAAGATGACTTCTGACCTCCTTCCCAGCTCCAGATCTAAGCCCACGACTAAGGAACAGTGGACTTCTGTGGTCAGCCACTGACACCTACCCAGAACCAGATGTTTGCTTTCCTAGCTTCAATGAGAGGGCTTTAAACAAAAAATGGAGGACAAGGGGGACAGGGACAGGGACCCTCTTGGGTCTAGAAAGAGCTCTGGATCAGGGATCAAACAATCAGGGTTCTCAATCTGGCTCAATACATTACTTATGACACCTCAGTCCCAATTCCTAGTCCACCAAAAGAGGTGATTGAGGGTCCTTTTCAACTCCTAAATCCTAGGACATGCTGAGGATCCCAGAGGAAACTGTGTGTCTAGTTACTAAGGCAACACTCAGGCCTGACAGAAGAAAGAATGGCGGCAGAGAAACCTCCAAGAAATTCCAAGGAGGAAACTTCGGGGTGGGGGGGTGCTAGTCAAATTGACGGGAATGAGAAGGTATGGGGCAGGGGGGGGAAACATCTCCAAGAAGCAGAAGCAGCATTTGGAACGCACCAAGCAATGCCCCCCCCCACCCCCAGGCATCAAATATTTAATCAGAACTTGATGGCCGTAGGGGTAAAACCTGAACTCTACTACCTGGTGGGGGTAGGGGGGGAATCCGCCGCCTGGGGGGGCAGGGCACCAGCAAATCTGAGCAAAGCCCAGCCTTCTCGAGAGTGACAAGCATGGGATCAAAGCTGCTGGCTCAGCCGGGGAAATGCTTGACCATTGAGTGCTATATATTCACCCTTCCTGTTATTCAGAGGTCAGTACTAACTTGAGAGAGCATCCAAAGCTCTCCATGGGACCTGTAACTTGCCAGATTATGAGGCTCCTCCCAACTCTGGCATCCTCTGTTCTGAGGCCCTTCCCAGCTCTGCCATCCCCTGTTCTGAGGCCCCTCCCAGCTCTGACATCCCCTGTTCTGAAGCCCCTCCCAGCTCTGCCATCCCCTGTTCTGAAGCCCCTCCCAGCCCTGACATCCCTTGTTCTGAGGCCACTCCCAGCTCTGCCATCCCATTCTGAAGCCCCTCCCAGCCCTGACATCCCTTGTTCTGAGGTCCCTCCCAGCTCTGCCATCCCCTGTTCTGAGGCCCTTCCCAGCCATGACATCCCCTGTTGAGGCCCCTCCCAGCCCTGACGTCCCCTGTTCTGAGGTCCCTCCCAGCTCTGGCATCCCCTGTTCTGAGGCCCTTCCCAGCTCTGACATCCCCTGTTCTGAGGCCCCTCCCAGCTCTGACATCCCTGTTCTGAGGCCCCTCCCAGCTCTGCCATCCCCTGTTCTGAGGCCCCTCCCGGCCCTGACATCCCCTGTTCTGAGGCCTCTCCCAGCTCTGACATCCCTGTTCTGAGGCCCCTCCCAGCTCTGACACCCCCTGTTCTGAGGTCCCTCCCAGCTCTGACATCCCTTGTTCTGAGGTCCCTCCCAGCTCTGACATCCCTGTTCTGAAGCCCCTCCCAGCTCTGACATCCCTGTTCTGAGGCCCCTCCCAGCTCTGACACCCCCTGTTCTGAGGTCCCTCCCAGCTCTGACATCCCTTGTTCTGAGGTCCCTCCCAGCTCTGACATCCCTGTTCTGAGGCCCCTCCCAGCTCTGACACCCCCTGTTCTAAACTCCCTCCCAGCTCTGACATCCCTGTTCTGAGGCCCCTCCCAGCTTTGACATTTCCTTCCCTAAGGTCCCTCCCAGCTCTGCCATCCCCTGTTCTGAAGCCCCTCCCAGCTCTGACATCCCTGTTCTGAGGTCCCTCCCAGCTCTGACATCCCTGTTCTGAGGTCCCTCCCAGCTCTGACATCCCTGTTCTGAGGCCCCTCCCAGCTCTGCCATCCCCTGTTCTGAGGCCCCTCCTGGCCCTGACATCCCCTGTTCTGAGGCCTCTCCCAGCTCTGACATCCCTGTTCTGAGGCCCCTCCCAGCTCTGACACCCCCTGTTCTAAACTCCCTCCCAGCTCTGACATCCCTGTTCTGAGGCCCCTCCCAGCTTTGACATTTCCTTCCCTAAGGTCCCTCCCAGCTCTGCCATCCCCTGTTCTGAAGCCCCTCCCAGCTCTTCCATCTCCTGTTCTAAGGCCCCTCCCAGCTCTTCCATCTCCTGTTCTAAGCTCCCTCCCAGCTCTAGAATCATCTTTTCTCAGGTCCCCTGACCAGGTCCAGCAGCTTCTACACTCAGTAAAATGTAAAGAGCCCTTGGTTTAGTCCCTGTCCTGTCCCTGTCACTATAGACTCAAGCTTGTCCCATCCCCTTTCTGGCCTCTTTCCTCTCAAATAAAAGGGTTCGGGCCAGAGAATCTGTTTCCTTCCAGTTCTGATGCCCTGCATGTCCAGTTTCTGCTTGGACCCTGGGGGCAGCGTCCCTGGGCTCTCTGGGTACAAACGGACAGATGCCAGCACCAGAGGAAGATTCGAGCCCTTCTCTCCCAAGTCCTCACTGGAGGCCAGTGTGAACTCCCGGGGTCTAGAGGTGGATATCAGAGGCTCTGGGCAAGCCCTGCAGAAGGGACAGGATGCTCTGACCTGATGATTCCATCACTATGGCCTCTGAATGTCACAGTGTCCCCAAAGATAAGCCATCGTACCAGAGTTAACGATTTCTTCCCCCTGCTGGGGCACTGCCTTCCTCACCAGCTGTTCTGGCCCAGATGATGAGACAAGGACAAGGGAAATTATTTTTGAGAACATCAGCCCTGGCATCCCATGTCCTACAGGAGGCTTATGGAAAGAACCACTGGGTGCAGACGGAAGCGAGAGAAGCAACCCTCTCCCCCTGGGGGCTGAGGGAGGGCACAAAGGGCAGGGACCTCAGACCTCACTGCCACCAATCCCCCAACCTTATAGAGAAGGCAGCTGAGGCCCAGAAAAGAGGCCAGGAATTGCCCCAGCTCCCACGGGGAGCAAGAGGCTTCTGAACCCAGGCTCTCCACCTCCAAGCTCAGGGATCTATTCATTAGGCTCCCCTGTCTCCTGGCCATTCTCATCTCAGTTTTATAACAATGTTGAGGATGGAGGCAGAGGGAGGGAGTCAGAAAGGGCACAGGAGGGCAGGAACTGTTTCCTGTCTGTCTTTGTATCTAGTCCCAGATGGGTGCCTGGCATGGAGCAGGGGCATAGCTCAGTAAACGTTTGTTGGGTGTAATGTAAATTACAGTAGAATGTGAGCTCCTTGAGGGCAGGAACTATGTTTTATATCCTCCAAACATAGCACAGTGCCTGGTACACAGCACGCAGCTAAGAAATGCCAGTTACATTGAATGGAGGCATGCAGAGTAGATTGTCAGCTCCTTGAGGGCACAGTCTTTGTGCCCTGCCCTAGCACTCCACCTGGCACACAGCAGGTGATTAATAAGTGCCCATTGGTTGATTTATTGACATCTCAGATAAGGAAACAGTCTTAGAAGGGTGGGGATACCACAGTAAAGGGCAGTGGTTGGGCCAAAAGCCTTCCAAGGTCATGGCCACTCTGACCAATAGCCCCTCCACCTCCCATTAACAGGATCCCAGGGTCAAGCCCTAATCCAGCCTCTAGAAGAGGAAATGGACAACTGACATCCCCTCTCCCAATGAGGCTTCAGGAAACAAAGTCATTTTAGAAAATAAAGAACAGGACACTTAAAAGTCACAGACTCCAGGACAGCCAGAGTGGGACCGGGGTTCAAATTCCACCTCTGATTCTTGTTATCAGTGTGATACTAAAAAGTCATTAAATGTTGTCTCGGCTCCCCATCTGTAAAATGAGGGGGCTGGAATGGGGGTGAGGGCTCTCCTCCAGCTCTAAACCTACTATCAGAACATTCTAAATCTCTTTGACTCTGTTTTTTGGTTTGAAAAATGAGGGAGCTGGACTGGATGACCCAAGGTCTACTTTCACCCACCTTTACTTGACAGTTGGGCAAACTGAGACCCAGCGATGGGGAAATGATTTGTTCAAGGTAATACCGGCCGGGGAGGAGCGGCCCAGGGTTACCAGATAATTAGCCAAGAATAAATAGGCAGGCTTGTCTATTAGGGGCTTCTTGTAGAAACTCAGCACTCTGGGTTGTGGTTGATGTCATGTAAAACGGGCAGCCAAACATTCATATGATGAGAGAGGAAAACATCAAGAGTTTCTTATGAATAGTTTGATATTTTCTTTGAAAGGAAGGGGAGGGTGGAAAAGAAAGAAAATGCAAAACCCATTTTTACTGGAAAGCGCAGATTTTAAAGGAATTCCTAGCCTGAAAGAGTCGGAAAGCCAGGATAGCTCATGAGGGCATTTGGCCAGACCTCGGGTCACCAGGGACTCCATCCTTGACCAGTCCAGGTGGCCTTCGCTGGGGGTGGGGTTCAAGCTTGTTATCTGTCCCAAGAGCAAAGCAGAAGTGGGGATCCAGCATCCGAGGCGGGGAGCCCCACCCCCTGGCCCCAGAGCCATCATTTCCAGTGGCCTTTGCTCCCTAGCACCAAGGAGACAGAGGAGGAAGCAAATCCTGCAGCATCATGAAGGCGGGCAAACTAGACTAAGGCACAAGGAGACACCGAGTCCTGGTTTCCCTTCAAGAAGACATGGGGATGAATATTTCAGCAGCTGCCGAGATCACTCCATGTTTTTGTACTTGGTGAATAGGTTGTATAAAACCCGCAGGGTAGATTTGAGGTCCAGGTTGACGACATCTGCAGGGGAGGAAAGGCAGCAGCTATTTAGGAGGTTTGGGGGGGCTAGGGAGGGAGCGAGGCCCCCCACCCCTACCCTGTGTGAATAAGACACAGAAGTGCCTCACAGCAAATGCCCCGACTCATCACCTCAGGAACAAGGGCAATAATCAGTGAATTTCAAAGCACCTATTAAGTGTCTGCAATGTACAAAGCACTGGGGAGAAAGGTCCCCAACTCAAGGAGCCCAGTCCACTCTGTCAGCAGTTGGGGATAGCACACTGCCCCTGCCCTCTTGCAGCTTAAATCTACCGGGGCAAACAACAGCAGATGATTATTTACAAAGTCAACACGAGGCTCTAGCCCCTGGGGAATCAGAGGCATTGGTTTTACAAGGGGAGTGAGGAGGGAGTGGGAGAGAACTAACTGTTAATTGAAAACAAAACAAAAAAAAGAATCTAAGGAGTCTAAGGGGCCTCGGCTGAAGAGTGAGCACATTCTAGGCACAGGGGTCACTGGGTGAGGGAGCAGGGAGTATATAGACTACAAGGGTAGGTGGCAACCTCTGGGGCTTCTGGAGCTGACCTGGGCTCTAGGACACTTGCTTGGACAGCTGGGCAGGGGAAGGTGGTAGCAGGGGCTTCAGTATCTGCCCGTGGTTGGTAAAATGACCTTTGGTCATTTGCTCCTTTCCTCCCCCAACCCTTGGGAGGCAGGTATGACTCCCATTTTAAAGGGGACGGTAGGCCAGGGGCAAAGCTGGGTCTCGGGGCTGCCATCCAGAGCTCTCTGGGGGCCAGCACAGTTGCCTCCCCAGATGGGGGATAACACAGTGCCAGCCCTTCACAAGTCCCTGGCTGCTGGGCCTTCATTACACTTGGCTATTTTTACTTTCTGGAAATCAATCTCGCTGCTCTGAAATCTCTGCTGCGTCCATGGGATAACATTTCTATTTAAAGACAAACCGACACCTCCCTGAAACCCAGCCGGTCTCATCTAGAAACAGGCCTCCGGCCGTCTTTGTCCTACTCTTTTTAATCTGAACACAGAAAACAAGGGCCAGGAGAAAGGGGTGGGAAGGTTGCCGGGCAGGTTTGGGCTTCCTGGGCTTGCTAGCTCAGTCCCTGCCCCAGTGCCAGAGGACAGACATCAGCCCGGATGATGACTAGGAGCCCTCAACCGCCCTGGCCAATGTTTGCCATAGCAACCAACAAACACGACATCAGCCACGACTGATGTTGAGGCCGAGTGGGCCCCGAAGAGCTAGCTCATCTCAGGAGGCAGGGGATCCTGAGGCCACTGGCTGTAGCCCCAGCACCTGGCACACAGCAGGCGCTTAACAGAGGCTTGGTGGAGGGCTACCAAGGAACTTGTTCTGCCTGGCCCAAGTGGAGAAAATCAGAAGCAAACAGGGAGTTGGAGGATGGGGGGAGAGGATTCACAGAAGCAGACACTGGATTGGTTTCATGAAGGGGGAAAAAATCCTGAACAGAGGTGTCCAAAGGAAGAAGTTAAATGGACAGCCTCAGGAGGTAGTGAGTTCCCCATCACTGGAGGTCTTCAAGCTAAGGCCAGATAACCTGCTGTCAGAGATGGTGTTGGGAAGGGGGCACTCCTAGGCAGCTGCTGCACCAGATGCATCTCCTCTGAGGGTCCTTTTAGTTCTGTGATCAGTAATTATCAGCCTCCCAAATTTCCCCCAACTTCTGACTTGACAGAAAAAAAAAAAAAAACAAACCATGGTCACCATAATAACATCAGTGAGTAAACAGTTACAAATAGGCTAATTCTACGACTGGCTGACTCTGACACACTGAGCCTCAGTCCTTATTAATGCTGAGAAGGGAAAACTGGCACTGATCAGATCACTGACCCAGGGAAGAAAGCGAGTGAGCCAACTCTTGCTAAGTGCACAATCTCTCTCTCTCTCTCTCTCTCTCTCTCTCTCTCTCTCTCTTTTTCTCTATCCCTCCTCTCTCTTTATCTCTCTCTCTCTAGCTCTCTCCCTCCCTTCCTCCCTCTCTTTCTCTCTCTCTCTCTCTCTCTCTCTCTCTCTCTCGCTCTCGCTCTCGCTCTCGCTCTCTCCCTCCCTTCCTCCCTCTCTCTCTCTCTGTTTCTCTCAGCATGATAGCCTTTAAAGGGGTCCTGGGCTGGAAGGGTCCAACCTCCCTGTGTCATACATGAGGACACTGTGGCCCAGAGAAGCTGACTGTCACGCTGTGTCACAACCAGAAAGTAGGAATTCCATCTGGGGCAGTTTGCAATTTTCCCAGAGGCCTTGACATCTATGCGTGATCAGCACTTCAGTTAAGGAACAAGAAACATAGCTGAGGAGGCCGGACCTCACAGACCCTCCATCCAAAACCCCATGAGAGAGGGGAGGGTACCCTCTGGCCTAAGAGAGTTCTGGGCTCATCCTCCCTTCAGCAGGGCCCCCACAGGAAGCATCTCTCTGGGAGAATTCGCCATGCCATGTAGACTTTTGGCAAATTAAAAAGAATTCCATGAGGAAATATCACAGATGTCTGTGGATGACTTCCTCTGATACCAAATCATGGTGGAGGTGAAGCTGTCTCCAGAAGATTCTGCCAGGGAAGCCCAAGTTCTGGCAGGTCTGCACAGGTTGGAAAGGCATCAAACATAAGGGACAGACCTAGTCAGCTGTCCAAGGAATGCCCTGGCAAGGCGAGAAAGGCTCAGCACCGCATGGTGGCGACCACCTGGGGAAGGTTTGGGGCCACAGCAATTCACAAAACCAACTTCTCAGGCACAAGAGAAAGAAAACGAACACAGACAAGAGTCTCTGGAACAAAACATTTTCATTATTCTATGTCTTATCAATGATAAATTCCTGCGTCCTCGGGGAAATCACTTCCCTTCTGAGACCCATCTGTCAAATGAAAGATGGCGAAACTCAATCTGAAAATGTCCACCCCTGCCAGCCCTGACCTCCCCTATTCTGAGGCCCCCCTTCCCAGCTCTGCCATGCCCTGTTCTAAGGCGCCTCCCAGCCCTGACATTCTCTGTTCTACGGCCCTTCACAGCTCTACCATCCCCTCTTCTCAGGCCCCTCCCAGCTCTGACCTTCCCAGTTCTAATGCCCCTCCCAGCTCTGCCATCCCCTGTTCTAAGGCCCCTCCCAATTCTTACATTCCCTGTCCTAAGGCCCCTCCCAGCTCTGACATTCCCTGTTCTAAGGAGCCTCCCAGCCCTGACAGTCTCTGCTTCAAGTACCAAAGAGCTTTTCCTTAGACTTTTCATCCACTTGGTCAATTCTTCCTTTGTTTCTTATCTAATCCCAGCCTCTCACTACCTTCCTTCCCTCTGAACATCATGGAAGACATCTCAAGCCAATGTTTCTGCAGAGGAAAGGCGGCCAAATCTAAGGCATTTCTCGGTGACCCCAGGGGGATCATAAACAGGCTAGAATCCCATGTGATTGCCCCCATCAATGCCAACTCCAATACCTCCCAAACTTAAGAGTAAAAGCTTTCTGACTCCAGCCAGCAGAATGAAGTCATGCATATACCCCCCTACCCCCAAGAGGTACCCTCAGCCAGGAATCCAATCCAACCAACATTTATTAAGTGCCTGCTGCTAAGTCCTGGGGATACATTTAGTTTTGTTTGTTTGTTTTTTAAGAGTCCCTCTCCTCGGGAATAACATACACAATCAATTGGGTATCTTACTCCACAGGAGAGGAGGAAGGGGATTAAAAAGGGAGTGATGATAGAAGGGAGAGCAGATGGGGGAGGAGGTAATCAAAAGCAAACACTTTCTAAAAAGGACAGGGTCAAGGGAGAAAATTGAATAAAGGGGGACTGGATAGGAGGGAGCAAAATATAGTTAGTGTTTCACAACATGAGTATTGTGGAAGGGTTTTACATAATGATACATGTGTGACCTATGTTGAATTGCTTGCCTTCTTGGGGAGAATGGGTGGGGAGGGAAGAGGGGAGAGAATTTGGAGCTCAAAGTTTTAAAAGCAGATGTTCAAAAAAAAAATGTGATTGCATGCAACTGGGAAATAAGATATACAGGCAATGGGGCATAGAAATCTATCTTGCCCTACAAGAAAGTAAGGGAAAAGGGGATGGTGGGGAGTGGGGTGACAGAAGGGAGGGCTGACTGGGGAACGGGGCAATCAGAATATATGCCATCTTGGAGTGGGGAGAAAACGTGTAATTCAAAATCCTGTGGAAATAAATGCTGAAAACTAAAAATTTTAAATATATAATAATTTTTTTAAAAGGAGTCCCTCTCCTCAAGGAGCTTATACTCTCAAGGTGGGGACAACACACAAAAGACAGGAAATGGCCACAGCCAGGACAGACAGGACACCAGGGCTGGAGGCATCCCCAGGAGCTGGAAGAGGAGTGAGTCAGGGCCAGCTTTCTGCCCTCTATAAATAAGGAAGGCAGTGGGAGAAGCCTCAGACTCTGCCTTCCAATCAGAGGGGAGAAGTGGAGTCAATCAAGGCTTGATGAAATTTGAGGTGATGAGCTGAACCTGGGAAGGTGTCTTATTAATGGGAGTCTAAACCAGGTAGAGCAGCAAGTACAGAGAAGAGTCAGGGTTAGGGGAAGGGGGAGGGGGTTGGAGAAGCAAAGTACCCTCCCCCATCCCACCCGCCAAATGCAGGGATGGATGCAGTGGAGACAGACTTTACCTCCGCCAAGACCACAGTAGCCCAAAGGGGCCGCTAGAGGATGCTAATTCAACCACAAGAAATGCCTGGCTCCAGGATTCAAAAAAGACCCTACCCCCCAATTATGCCAAAGACCACTGGGTTGGAAGTGGTGGGGGGGTGGCATATCCTAGCCTGGCCACTCACCAGCTGTGTGACCTAGGTAAGTCACTTCATTGGGCAAATAATACCTGCCACCTGTTATCTGTGAGCAACCCATCAACAAGTATTTATGAAGCACCCTCTGCATTCTAGGCATGGGTGGGAGGGGTCAGGGATATAAAGATAAATAGGAAATAGCCCCTGCCCCTAAGAAGCTTCCATCCGATTTGGGGACACAAAATATACACTCATAAATAATTCAAGTGCAGAATTACTTAAGCACCGACCATGTGCCAGGCACTAGACAGGTAAAGAAAAGAGAAACAAGTACCTGCCCTCAAGAAGCTTACACTCTAGTGGTGGGGGAGGGGAGGTGATGATGCCCATGAAGCGCTTTATAAACCTCCCAGCTCTGTATAAATGCGTCATTATCGTTGTCATTATCAATCACCTGCTACTTAACAACTTACCTGGAGTTTTCCTCATTCTGACCCTGTGAGGTCAAACAAAATGACAGAGGAGGAAACAGAGCTAGAATGAAGCTGAGCTACAGACTCGACTCCCCCCCCCCACCCAGAGCTTTGCCCCTCAGAACCGCCACAGATCTAAAGTTAGAAGTGAGCCAGGAGGTTCAAACACCTCATTTGACAGGGGAGTGTCACAAGCAGGGATGGTGTGACAGGGAGTGACTTGCCCAAAAACTGGAGATAGAAGGGACCTGGGATGCCATCTAGTCCAACCCTCTAATGTTACAGGGGAGAACAATGTAGCTCAGGGAGGATAAGGGAGTGGTTGAACAGAGGACACAGAGGGAGTAATCGTCAGAGGCAGGATTTGCACCCAGAACCTTTGACTCTAGAACCAATGCCTTGGACACTGCAATATACTGTTCCCTTAGGACTCCTGTGAATCCACGCTGGGCGTCAGATGGGACCCAGCAAGCTGTGATTCTCAGGAGAATGACCCTGTCTAGAAAGAACCTAAAAACCAGACAGGTCTGACTGAGGGAGGACTCTAGGGTCCTTCTGATGCTCCTTCTGGAGGTCAGAATAAGAACTGAGCCCCTGGGCACTACAGGGTTTCCCCCCAGGTATTTCCTGCCTCCCCCCCACCCCCATATGTCCTGCCCCACCCCGGTAACTAAATTAAACTCTCGCCTCAAAAGGAAATAAGGAATGAAGCCTTCTGGATGTCCCAGCTGCCTTCAGTCAGAGGGACAGACACAGGTGGCCATCCAAGTGAATTCTCCTGAGTGGTATTACCAAGGCCCAGAAATGCCTGATGTAACAAAACCCGAGTAACCAGAGAGTGGCCAAGCCTCCCCTTGGCTATTTCTGAGCGCCAGCTGCCTCCTAACCCAGGCGTTCCCGCTCCCTACGTTCAGCCCAGCCTAGCCTACACATGCCCTCACTCAGGAGGGGACCCCAGCAAGGCTCTGGAGGGAGACAAAGGATCCTAAAGCCTAGCCCCTCCCCTCAGGTGGCTTAGAATCTAACTCAATCTCAGAGGGAAGGAGGTGTGACCAATCTAATCACTGGGCCTCTGCCCCTTGCTTTAAGTTGGTGTGAGCTAGGACAAGTCCCTTGATTTCTCTGGGCTTCAGCTTCTTCAACTGAAAGATGATGGGGGGACCCACCACCAGAAACCGCTGGGGTGGAGATGAGCTGAGGGATGATGCTTCGAGCCCATAATCCTGCCTCTGGCCCCTTCACTGCGGCCTACTTGGAGGCTCCTGGACTCTCTTCCATGTCCCTGAAGCCTTCTCACCAGGAAAGATCCCTGCACCCCTGCTGCCCCCTCCCCCTACTGGAGAGCTCCGCCAATTTGAGGAAGGGCCCAGGCCTGCCTTGCTCATGATTTTGAACTTTCCCCAACTTCTCCGTGCCCCTGAGACTTCCCCACACACCCCTTTTCTAGGCTATCTTCTTCCATTAGAAATATGTTCCTTGAGGGTAAGGACTTTCTTTTTTGCCCTTATCTATATTCCCCACAGTTTAGCACAGTGCTTGGGACACAGCAGTACTCTATAAGTGCTTGGTGACTCAACTTTCCTGATCTATAAAATGGGAGATGGGTGGTCAGTGGCCTCTAAGCTTCCTTCCAGTTCTAGACACATAATACTTTTATCTCTTATGGTCATGGCTTTTATGCTCACTACATGTGTGATGATGGCCGAGTCACTAGGCCTCAGTTTCCTGATCTCACAGGTTCCTTTCAGAACTAGGTCTACAGCCCAGTCCAGAGGTGAACAAGAGTCTCCTCTCTCAGCCTCCCAACAGCTTCTGAATAACTTCCCTTTGAAGACCTCCTGGGACAAGGAGTTCATTTACCAAGCCAACCATCATACCCTCCAAGGCAGCGACAGTCACCACCATTTCATGCTATCAAAGGGAGAAAGCACAGGTTTGAGCCTCTGACCCATCCTAGCTAAGTGACTTGGGGTGAGACTTCACGTCTGTATGAGCCAGGCAGCTTTTCAAGGTGCTCCCTGGCATCATGGAATTATCAGGACTAACCTGGACTGGGCTCCAAAGAGGATGATGAGAAAACACACCTCCCTCCTGTCTTTGCAGAGGCGGGGAGCTATGGGTACAGAATGCTGCATATACTCTCAGACTTGGTGACTGTATAGAGTAATTTTGCTGACATGTATTTTGTTCCTTTTTTGTTATAAGACACGGCTTGCTGAGGGAAAGGGATATTATTCAGAAATGGGAGGGGATGAAAACAAGAGGAATCGATCATTTGTTTTTTAAGTCTCCAATAAAAGGAATCTCATACCTTCTGGGCGAGCCTTTGGTTTCTTGAGTCCTCCGTCTTGCATGAGTTCAAAAGCGAATGAAACGTTGTGCACCTGCCAAAAAAAAAAAAAGAGAGAGACAGAGAGAGAGAGTTGGTCACCATCATCAAAGAGGAGCAATTACCTCTGGAGGACGCAGGCCAGAAGTGGAACATAAGCCTCCTGAGGGGAGGGTCCATGTTTTTATTGCCACATTCCCAGCACCCATGAAGCAAGCAATCAAGACTTATTAAGTGCCTACTAAGCACCAGGTGCTATGTGAAGAGCTGGGACACAGCAAGCATCTCATAAAAGCTAGGCAGACTGAATCAAATTCCATCCCTCCTCCTCCTCTCCCCACCAAGAGAGAATCGTGTTGAATGTCTGAGGACAAACTGCTGCCATCTTCATCTTCAGAGTCCCAGGTCAGCCCTCCCTGCCCCAGTGTGTGCCCTCTGGGGCCTTGTTTCTATTTTCAGGAAATCCATCCCCAAGTGGAGCCTGATGGTTGCCTTGCCTTGTGGGGGATGGGGTGGGGTCCAGTGATTGTTTGTTTTTTTTTCTCTTGTAGAATGATTTATTCTTGCAAAGTTCCATATGGCTTAGAAAGTTCCTCTTTGAAAAGGGTAAATTATATCATCCGTAGAGGCACAAAAACATAGTATAGTAGAGGGAAAGAAGGGAGGGAGAAGAGCTATATTTGAGCTTTACTCTCATTGGATTTGGTTCAAGAAGGGAATAACATACACTGAGAAGTATAGAAATCAAACTTGTCCAAAAAAAAAAAAAAGAAATCAAACTTGTCCTACAGGCAGTAGGAGGGGTAACTTTAGCAAAGTTGCAGGATATAAAATAAACCCACATAAATCCTCAGCATTCCTATATATTACCAACAAAGCCCAACAGCAAGAGATAGAAAGAGAAATTCCATTTAAAGTTACTATAGACACTATAAAATATTTGGGAGTCTATCTGCCAAGACAAACCCAGGGCCTATACGAACACAATTACAAAACACTTTTCACACAAATAAAGTCAGATCTAAACAAATGGAAAAACATTAGTTGCTTGTGGTTAGGCCGAGCTAATACAATAAAAATGAAAATTTTTCCTAAATTAATTTACTTCTTCAGTGCCATACCAACTGAACTATGAAAAAATGATTTTACAGAGCTGGATAAAATCATAACAAAATTCATCTGGAAGAACAAAAGGTCCAGAATATCAAGGGAATTAATGAAAAGAAATGCTAGGGAAGGAGGCCTAGCCATACCAGATATTAAACTGTACTACAGAGCAGCAGTCATCAAAACTACCTGGTACTAGCTAAGAAACAGAGTTGTGGATCAGTGCAATCGGAGAGGAACACAAGACGCAGTAGTCAATGACTATCACAATCTACTCTTTCATGAACCCAAAGAATCCAGTTTCTGCGCTGAGAACTCACTATTTCACAAAAACTGCTGGGAAAATTGGAAAACAGTATGGCAGAAACTGGGCATAGACCAATATCTTACTCCGTATACCAAAATAAAGTCAAAATGGGTTCATGATTTAGGAATAAAGGTTGATACTATAAGCAATTTGGGAGAGCAAGGAATAGTTTACCTGTCAGATTTATGGGAAAGGGAAGAATTTATGACCCAACAAGAGATAGAGAGCATTACAAAATGCAAAATGGATAATTTTGATTATGTTAAATTGAAAAGTTTTTGTATAAACAAAGCCAATGCAACAAAGATTAGGAGGGAAGCAGAAAATTGGGAGAAAATCTTTACAACCAGTGTCTCTGATAAAGGCCTCATCTCTAAAATATACAGGGAATTGAGCCAAATACATAGGAATACAAGTCATTCCCCAATTGAGAAATGGTCAAACGATATGAACAAGCAGTTTTCAGAGGAAGAAATTAAAGATATCTATAGGCATATAAAAAAATGCTCTAAATCACTGACCAGAGAAAATGCAAATCAAAACTCTTAGGTACCACATCTCTCCTGTCAGACTGGCTAAAATGACGAAACAGGAAAATGATAAATGCTGGAGAGGATGTGGGAAAACTGGAATATTGTTACATTGTTGGTGGAGTTGTGAACAGATCCAGCCATTCTGGAGGGCAATTTGGAACTATTCCCAAAGGGCTATAAAAATGTGCATAGCCTTTGACCCAGCAATACCACTTCTAGGGCTGTATCCTAAAGAGATCACACAACGGGGAAAGGGACAAAAATATTTATAGCTGCTCTTTTTGTGGTATCAAAGAATTGGAAATCAAGGGGATGCCCATCAATTGGGGAATGGCTAAACCAGTTGTGGTATATGAATGTAATGGAATATTACTGTGCTATAAGAAATGGGGAAGATACAGAGTTCATAATAACCTGGAAAGAATTACATGATATGATGCTATGTGAGAGGAGCAGAACCAGGAGAACATTGTACACAACTACAGACATATTGACTCTGTGATGACTAATTTTGATAGACTTGGCTCTTCTCAGCAATACAAGGTTCAAAGACAGCCCCAAAGGTCTCATGATGGAAAGAGCTATCTACATCTAGATAAAGAACTATGGAGTACAAATGCAGATTGAAGGAAACCATCTGCTCTTTTATTCTATATCTTTTTTTTTTGTCTGTTTTGTTTCTTCTTTCTCGTGACTCACTCCATTGATCCTGGTTCTTCTTTACGACTTGATTATGTAAATATGTTTAATGCGAAGGTATATGTAGAACATATATTGGATTCCATGCCATCTTGGGGGGAGGAGGGAGCGGAGGGAGAGGAAGAAAATTTGGAACTCAAAAACCTGTGGAACTGAGTGTTGTAAACTAAAAATTTTAAAATTAAACATTAAAAGTATTTTTTAAAAAGAAACTTCCTTTTTGCCCTTCCACGAGGTAAGTTGGGACAGGACAGTGGGCATCTGGAGGCCTGGGTCCAATCCTAGCAGAGCCTGAGTCTCTAAGTGGAAGGAGGCACTCTCCCTCCAGGGACACCATCTGCTGAATTGGCTTAGGAGATGGGTGGGATGCAGAATGGACAGCAGGGACCCTGCCTCGGACTCCCTCATTGCTGAGTGACCTTGGGCAAGTCACTTAATAATCCTAGCTAGAGTTTACAGCACACTCTGAGGTCTGCAAAACCCTTTCATGCAGTGGCCCCTTCACCCAGCTGCCCTCTGGTGCAGACCCTCTTCCCTTCCCACCTCCTGTGGGTCTACCTGCCCTAAGTTTCTCTGCACTTGAGTCCATACTCACAAAGGTCTGACTAGGTCACCCTACCCCTGATCAATCTAGCCCAATGGCTCTCCATTATTTCCAGGATCAAATATAAAATCCTGTTTCTCACTGAAAACCCTTCCTGATTGCACTGGTAACTAAGGTGGGACTGTCTTACTCTTTTAAAATGATTAATTAAGTGTCTTTGATTGAGCCTTACTAGGTGCAAAGCCCTAGGCCCAAACCCCTATCTACTAGGTGCTAAGCCTATGTGCATGTGATGCCTTCAGGGCCCTAAGGGGAGTTGCTAAGACCACAGCCAACAGTAAGAGCCTGAGTTCTGGTTGCTCAGATGACGTTTGATGATGGCTCAAGAGTGTATAAAAAGAGAGAACAGAGCTATTTGCTTGGGGCTCTCACTTTTGGAGGTGTGTTGATGTGCAGACTCCGGGCAGCTGTAGTTAAGAACCCTCCAGCCTGTAAACCCGGATGTTGGGACTTTGTTAAACCCTGGTAACTATGCATTGAGATTTGAATCAGACAAGGTCCGTCTGTCGATGTTTGTACTTTGTATTTGCTCTGAAATTCAGGGTGCTGGCTTTTCCCCCTGAACTAAGTGAATGATATTTGGCTTATACTCTCCTTTTTATGCTGGTACTTCATGCCTGGCACACAGTAGGTACAAAATAGATGTAGGTACTTGCGACCCAGAAAGCACCCCACCCCAAAAAGGCTTTTTATTCTGGTGAGTCTGGGATTTCTAAAAGTGGGAAACACAAGGGGATTTGGGGGGAGACTTTCTAAGTCCTCTCTTCCAGATAATTAACATCATCAGGTCCTAAATGAGCCAGTGGGCTGTTATTCTGGGGGCATTTACTACAGCCGTGAAGTTGTGACCTGAGGATCTGAGTGTGGATCCAGACTCTGCTCCCCATGTGGATCCAGACTCTGCTCCCCATGTGGATCCGTTTCCTCCTCTGTAAAATAAGGAGAATAAGAGCACCTACCTCTCAAAGAGAGAGAAATCTTAGTCTAGCGGCTACGGGGTCTGAAGCCTCCAACCACCAAAAGCACTTAGATTTCCCAACTGACCCATGAGGATTCGGAGACCTCACCTAAGACCCCATCGGCTGCCTGTCGGTCAGCCACAGAAATCAGGGGAAAACAAACTGGGGAAAAGCCATCAGAGAATTCTGCTGTTGGAAGAGATCTCAACGCTCAGCAATCAGAAACCCTTTAAACCATAATATTTTGATGAGTTAAGTGTAAAATGAATCAGAAACATATGGATAAAGATTTACTCACAATGCAGAATAATAACAGAAAAGCATTTGAAAAAAAAATCAGTGTTTAGTCAAACCCACAACATTTGGAAACAACTTGAGATGTTAGAAAGTCTATGATGGAAAGTCTATGAAGGCCACTCCTACATGCAGAGGTCAAACTTCCCCATGAGACTTCAGTAAACACAACATGACAAAGGAACCACTGAACAAGGGGGATTCTCACAGACTGAGTCTTTGCACTGAGATGGGGCAGATCTTGTAATTCATTTTGGAGAGAGAGAGGGGGCGGGGAGCGAGAGAGAGAGGGGGAGGAAGGGAGGGAGAGAGAGAAAGGGGAAACAGAAAGGAGAGAGAGAAAGGGGAGGGAGGGGAAGAAGGAGGGGCAGGGAGAGGGAGAGGGGTAGGGGAGGGAAGGGGAAGGGAGAGGGAGGAAGAGACAGGGATGGAGTAAATAGGACTGACCTCAAAGCCAGGAAGATGTGGCTTCAAGCTCTGCCTCTGGACATTTTCTGGCTGTGTGACCTTAGGCAAATCACTTAACTCTAAGCCCCAGACAACTCTCTAAGACAGAAATTTGTTCCCGCTAGACTACTCAATTTTCATCTCTATACTCAAATCTACTTCTCCGGCCCTAACTTTTGGTCCCAACAGAACTCATTATCATTCCCCCTCAACATTCCCTACCCACATCCCTATTACTGTAGAGGGCATCACCATTCTCTCATCCCTCTGGCTCCCAACCTTGGAGCCATCCCGGATTCCCTCACTGCCTCCCCCACCCCCACATCTAAGCTATTGCCAAAGCCTGTCATTTTCACCTCTGCAACATCTCTTGTTGATTTCACCACTGCAGCATCTTTTGTTGATTTCACCTCTGCAACATCTCTAGTCATTTTCACCTCTGCAGCATCTCTCCTATATGCCCCCTTCTCCTCTCTACAGCTGCCACCACCCTGGTGCAGGTTCGCATGGGTCTTCCTGCCGCAAGCCTCTGCTTTCTCCAGTCCCCTCTATTCATCCACTAAAGTAATTTTCCTAAAGCTCAGATCTGACCATGTCACCCCTACACAATAAATTCCAGAGGCTGCCTCTTGCCTCCAGGAGCAAATACAAATGCCGTTTGGCATCCAAAGCCCTATATAACCTGGCTCCTCCTCCCTTTCCAGTCTTCGTACACCTTATTCCTTGTGATACTTAGGCATCAACCCAGTGACCCCGGCCTCCTGGCTGGTATATGAACAAGACTCTCCATCTCTCTGATTGTCCCTTGTGCCTGGAATGCTCTCTCCTTTTGACTACTGACCTCTCTGGCTTTCTTTAAGTCCCAAATAAAATCCTGTCTTCTTCAGGAAGTCTTCTCCAACCTTTCTTAATTCTAGTGCCTTCCCTCTGTTAATTATTTCCTATCTCTCCTGTATATAGCTGTTTGCATGTTGTCTTTCCTATTAGATTGTAAGCTCCCTTGAGGGTAGGGACATGTCTTTCTTTGTATCCTCATGGCTTAGCAAAGTGCCTGGCATATAGTAGATGCTTAATAAACATTTATTGATTGACTAAGAAAAAGTGTCAACCTGCATTGGTTGAGGGACTTTCCTCACCCGGAAGTTCCCTACACCAATGAAATCACTAAGAAATCAGATCAGTTCTCTAAGGAAGTTTCATAATTCATATCTTCTGACTCTCAGACTTTCACCTTCCCTGATGAGCCTCCCTCCCACCTACCCCCTACTGTAAAAGCTCAAATATTCCCAGAACACCCTGTCGGGTCTCCCCCATCATATTCTACCTGCTATATTATCCTACTTAAATTTATTATACTTAGAGGTACCTCAGGGGCACAGTGGAGAAAGTGCCAGAGACCCGAGTTCAAACTTTGCCTCAGGGCACTTATTAACTGTAAGACCCTGGGCAAGTCACTGAACTTTTCTCAGCCTCAGTTCTCTCATCTATAAATGGAGGTAATAGTGGCACCCCCCCTCCCAGGGCTGCGGCAAGGCTCCAACGAGACGACATTTGTAATGTCCTTGGAGGCAGTTTGGCCAAGTGGGTGGAGACAGCCAGCCTCCAGGCTTCTGGCCTGATGAAACTCCTGAGAGAGGGTGGACACAGTGAGGCTGCAGATGAAGGCCGGTGGACGTGGCCACTGCGGGAATCTGCTTTGATTATACAAGTTTGTAACGGCTTCTGTTTTTCTTGCTTTTGAAGTTGGGGGGGTGGGGGAAGGAACGGGAAAGAAGTTGAACCTGAAAACAAAATTAAATTGGCTTTTTTTTTTTTGAGGATGTCTCTGGTACATCCTGCCTCTGTGACCCTGGACAAATCACTTGAATTTCTCAGGCAATATTCTAGGACTGCAGGTCTAATGAAATCACATTCTAGTGATTCTCTTTCCTACTGAGGTCACTGACTGCCACTGGACTGTAAGGTCCCTGAGGGCAGGGACTATGTGACCTCTCAACTCTGCACCCAAATATTTGAATCAGCATCTCGCAGGTGGCAGATGCTCATCAAATGTCTGTTGAGTTAAATTTAGAGCTCTGTTTACTGGCTAGCATCTCAGTCCCTCTCCATGTACATTTTCTTAACAGTTTTACTTGGAACAATCTTCTCTCCAAAACAATGCCTCTGGCTCTTGCCCCGTGGAAGCAGGGATGTGGCAAGAACTCATAACCAAACACATTTTCTTCCTACTTAAAGGAGACATGAGAAGTGTGGTCGACAAGACCTCCCGACCTTTCCTGAGTCTGGCAGGGAGCCCCTTCCTGGACTCTGCTGGCTCTCCACCACCCTTTTTGGGCTGGACCTGCTGCAGACGCGCTCAGTTAGCCTCAGCAGCCCGGAAGCTTGGGGCAGTCAGCCAGGAGTCGGTAAACAGACTAAGACCCATGTGCTGGTTATCATTTGTCTCTGGCTACCCGCACTGACTCACATTCTCTGCCCACCCCCGGATCATCACAGAGATGGATGCCTTCAGATGACCTTTCAGAGGGCCAAGAATAATGTTTTCAATGACCACAGTCTAAAGGTTAACTCCTGGAAGCATTAGGGACACACACAACCAGAAAATGATGACATGCTCCTCCCAGGGTCCTTCCCCAAGCCATCACCAAAGCCCACAGTCTTAATGCCCAGACGTTCGCATAGGTGTGTACTTACCTTCTGATCAAAATTCTCTGGGGTTAAGTGAAAGTTATGGAGAGGAACAAAGTACCCTTCCAGCAGGCCCATGAGCAAAACCAGGTAGACGCCATCTGCAAACTGAAGAAAACCAGCATGGGTGATGTTCCTGGATAGGTCCTGCCTCCCGCTCCCTCAAGCAGAGAAAGCCATGTTCAAGTCTAGAATGCCTGCCTCTGGAACCACGCTCCTTCTGCCAGGGCTGCCGTGCTCCTTCTGCCACAGTCAGAGAGACACCCACCTTCTCCTGGCCCCAGGGAGGGAGGAGATACCCTCGGGCTCTCATTTTTCAAGCCATATGAATAATTCTGGGTAGATGGAGCCTTGTGTCCCCAAAACCTCAAGACATGGTCACTACCACTCCCATGATCACTACCACTGTTTACTGAGCTCTGGGAGGGACCACTCACCCTTTCTGCAGTGGGAGAAACCAAGGCAAACAAAGGCCAGGGAACCACACAAAACCTGAGGATATTGGAAGCACTGTGGTCCACAGAGGACCGAGTTCAAGTCCCACCTCTGATCCTTACTACCTAGGTGACCTTGGGTCAGTCACTTAAAATCCCTGAGCTTCACCCAGCTCCAGGAGAGCCATTACTCTATGAGGTCCTTCTGACTCTACCACCTTCTAGCCATAATCTTAGACCTCGGTATCCTTGTTTGCAAAACTGGGGGAGGGTGGGGTGAGGGTCCCTTCCAGGGGGAGGCCTGTGATCTTATGATGCTCCCAGTTCTTTCACTTCTATCTGTGTGACCTTAGTAAAATCACTTGGCCTCCATGGGCCTCAGTTTCCTCTTCTGTAAAATGAGGGGGATGGAGTAAATGACCTCTAAGGTCCCTTCCAGTACCTGGCTCTGTCTCTTACCTATGACTTTAGGAAAGGCCCTTTCTCCCCTGCCCCAGTTTCCTCCTCTGTCAAGGGAGGGCACCAACCAGAGGACCTCTAAGGCCCCTTCCATTGGAAATGTCCAACTCCCTCATTTTATAATTCCCCCAAAAAAGGGAAGAGCCTTGGAGGCGGCCCCACAGTCAATGGGCAGGACAGCAGGAGAGAAACTCCATGTTTCCTAGACTTTCTAGGCGCCATTTTGAAAGTATAAAATATGGACCAAGGAAAGAACAGTGGGGGTTCTGAGGGTCTAGAAAATACCAGGATAACAGGGGAGGAAATGAGGATAAGCAGAGACACTCAGAAAGAAGATGCCAGAGACCCCAGAGGTCTGGAATGAGCGAGCAACCCCCAGCCTACTCACAGACAGGCAAGCAGATGGGAGCAATGAAGGGAGCCCATGGAGAGGAGGGGATGGACTGGCCCATTCCTGGAGTGCCAGCTCAGGAGGAAGAAGGAAGGGAGAAACTGAAAACACCCTTGTCTCCCAGACCAGCTCCACAGAACAGGAGCACACAATGTCCCACACAAGCTTCTTTTCTACTCTTTTTATAATTAATGTTCAGAACACCAGGACGCTCAGTGTCACAGCGCACAGAGCACAGGGCCTGGAGTCCAGAAGACTCGATTGCAAATCCTACCCTAGACATTTACTAGTTGTGTGACCCTGGGAAAGTCACTTAACCTATGTCTGCCTCAGTTTCTTTATCTGTAAAATGGGGATAATACACCTAACTCCCAGGGTTGTCGGGAAGATCAAATGAAGTATATATGTGTATACATATAAATATGGTGCTTTGCAAACCTCAAAGTCCCATATACTCAATCAGTCAGTCAAGAAATACTGAAGGAACTCCCAAGTGAGGAAAGTCCCTCAACCAATGCAGGTTGGAAGCTTTCTTAGTCAGTTAATAACTATTTATTGAACGTCTGCTAAGTGCCAGGCACTGTGCTAAGAAAGACAGCACACAATCCCTGTCCTCAAGGAACTTATAACCTAATGGGGAAGCCAACAAACAAATACATACAAAGTAGCCATATACAGAATAAGTAGGAAATACTTAACAAAGGGAAGGCACTGGAAGCGAGAGAGATCAGGGAAGGCTTCCTGCAGGAGGTGGGATTTCAGGTGGGACTTAGAGGAAGCCAGCCAGAGTGGAGGAGGGAGAGCATTCCAGGCAGGGGAGATGGCCAGAGAAAAAGTCCCAAGCTGAGAGGTGGACAGAGTCAGGAGGAGGCTGGTGTGGCTGTGTCAGAGGGTATGTGCTAGGGAGCAAGGTGTCAGAAAACTGGGAAGGGGAGAGGGGGCCAGGTTAGGAAAGGCTTTGAATGCCAAGCAGAGCATTCTGGATTTGTTCCTGGAGATAACAGGGAGCTGCTGGAATTTACTGAGTAGGGATGACAGGGTAGGACCTGGACCTAAGTCCAGTTTGATGACTGTGGGTACAGTGGGTAAGCGCTCTGAAAATGAAAATCTCCACTTGCCAGCCATGGGACATTGAGCCAGTGCCTTCACTTGCCTCAGTCTCCTCATATGTACCACGAGGAGGCCTTGCGCTCTCTGATTCTGTGAATTCTTTTGCTCTCGTGGCTGCCGACCAGTCCCTAAGTACCTCGAGTGACCCTGGGTCAGCCTCGGTTTCCCCGTCTATACCACAAGAAGCTGGCACTAGGCTGTCTCTGGAGATTCCTTCTTGCATCTCTCACGAGCCTGGATGTTGGTGCATTCCACGCCACCAGACTGGCTCCACGCCTTAATTTACTAAGGGCGACTTGGCATCTCAGCAGAGGGCTTTTTAATAAGCGTCAGATTTACTTTTATGAAAAGAGCTAGTGATTCATGAATGTGAGGGTGGCTTCCCCAGCTGGGGCTCCTCAGCACTTAATTCAGTCAGTCCTGGCAGATTCAGGCCATAACAGAGTGGGGGGATCCGGGAGCACAGGCTGCTCCGATTTCAGGGGACCCTGAAGGTTCCCCCCTCCTTCCTAACAACCCTAAGAGGGTATTCTTATTCCCATTCTGAAGAAGGCTCTAAGATCATGAATAGCCTTTACATAGGCTTTATGTAGACTGGGTCCCAACAACTACCCTGTGGGGGAGGCAGTGTGAGCGGAGGGTGGCTCCAGAGCCAGGGTGACCTGGGTTTGGTATAGCAAAGAAGGGGGAAAAACCCAGTGAAACTGACCAGCATATTGGGAAAAGTCTGACAGAGTACAGAATATTCTAAGCCCGTAGACCCCCACTCTTCAAGGGCAGGGAACTGCTCTCAAAAATCTCATGAAACACTAATGTTTAAATAGACAAAGACCTCAGACAAGGGCACGATGGATGAAACTGTGGCTTCTGGCTACACAGTAGGGTTTTCTTTCTTTTAAGTTAAAATGTGGACATTAAATTTAACGGGGAATGGAGACTGGTCTTGCGATTTCACTGGTGAACTCCTGGTACGGAAATTCACTCCTCAGATGCAGGCTGGCACCCGCTCTGCACCATTCAGTCTTAAAGAGTTCCAGGAGTAAGTCCCTGGCCCAGAATCCCCCAGCTAATACGTGTCAGAGGCAGGACTTGAATCCAGGTCATCCTGAGCCCAAGGTCCGTTCCCTCTCCATGGTGGCCGGCTGGCTCTCAAAGATTTTCAAAGGAAGGACCAAAGGAGCCTGGTTTATGCCCCATTCTGAGCCTCTCTGGTTTCTCCAGCGGGCATTCTCATTGCTGCTCATTGCCCAGCCCGGGCAAAAGGCCATGAGTCCTTCTCTTCCTGGTGCCCCTCAGGGACCATTTCCTATATGCTTCCCAGTCTTTACACCCCACCCAGGGCTCGGTGCAATCACAGCCATTGGCTGGGGCAGAGAATATTCTACATTAGCAGCCTCACTAATGCAGAAACCCTCAGAGGTCCATCCCTCATTGGCCAGAGGCCAATTTCACTTCATTCATGCCACAAATCCTGATGGAAGGCCCATTGTGCCATGCTAGGTGTCAGGCCAGCCTTCCTTCTCCGAGAAAGGGGGGATGATAATGAACACGTCTGTTGAGGCTCTAAGGCCACCCCATTGGTTACCGTGGTGGATCTCCACAGACACCCCTCAAGGCAGACACTACAGGAGCCCCATTCTACAGATGAGGAAACTGGGACCCAGAGAACTGGGTGTGACTCTGCCCACGGTCCCACAATCAACAGAGGCAGCATTCAAACCCGTCACATAATCACCGGATGTCGGCCTTGAGAGATCACCTACCCTGATCGATCATTCACTGATCCATCAATGGATTCTTCCTCTGTGCTGGAAGGAATCACCATTGTCCTCCCCGACAAAGTCTTTACACTCATTTTAAGAGGCAACAAGGGAGGTTTATTAACAAAGAGACTGCATGAAGGTGGAGAGATGTTCAGACGTAGCTGGACTGTAAAGGGGCAATGGCGTGGCCCGCGAATGACCCCAGTCATTGGGGAGCTGGGGCATCTCAGCCCAAAGCCGAGGAAGTCACAAATCCCACTATTGCCTGGGAATTGATTTGCCATCTCCATGTGGTAGACCCTTCTTAGGCTTTCTTCAGGCCCAAAAGAATGGAAGGGCACCTATTATTAGATGGGCTTGGCTTGGGTTTTTTGAAGGATGTTAGGGACAGACTGAACCATGATTCCATTTACATAGGGTGTTTTCTCCCAGGTGAGAAAACACCTTCCACCAGTACAAAGAACCCTCTCAGAAAGCTGCTTAGACCATGCTAAGGTTAAGGGTTCATACAGCCATCAGACAGGAGGCAAGGTGGTACTCCCCCTCCTCCACTTTCCTGGCCCCAAAGCCCGCTCTCTATCAAATATGACACGGCTGCCCCTCTTAAAAATAGCACAAAACACAGTGACAAATGCTAAGATGGATTTAGATTTGAACCCAACCAATCAACAAGCTTTTAGGAAGCACTCACTACAGAGGGAGGGACGCTGGGGCACCAGGGGGGACAGACAAATCTGAGCCCTTCATTTTATAGACATTGAGAACACTGAGATTCAGAGCTGATTGGGACCTACCCAGGCAGCCAGCAGCAGGGCAAGGCCTCGAACCCGGGTCTCTTGCCATACCAACCCATCTGTCCAGTCCCTTGGGACTCCCCCACCCTGGCCCAGACTATGCCATCTGCTGCCCCAAGCAGCCTGCCCACAAGGCCTCAGGCAGAGCGCCCAAGGGCCAGTCCTACCTGCGTCTCCAGTTCTGTCACCTCCAAGTTCAGCTTATTAAGGTGTTTGTTCACAAATGTGATAAGAGACTGCAGGGAGAAGAGCACGGAGGACAAGGGGTTAATGACGGCTCACCTGGCCCCCACAGGCCCAATGGGGCAGTTCTGGGGGGTGCAAAAAAGAAACAAACCCCCTAAATTAAAAGCTAATGAAACAAGCTGATACTTTAATTGGGGTGCATCCATCACTGCAGGGTGGGAATTACATGAACATACATCGATATCCCTAGTTGACGGGGAGCTCACTGCCACTCGAGACCACCCAGTCCATCTTTAACTGTTCTAGTCAAGATTGTCCTTCTAATTAGGAGGAAACCCACCCCATTCTAACCTGCCTCTGCCCCTTTCATGCTCCAGAGAATACATTTGCTTTCTTTTCCATGGGATGGTCCTTGAATATGTGAAGGCACAGAATGACAAGATCCTGGAGTGAGGGCTACCTAGTCCAGCCTCCTCCTTTTACAGATGACAAAACTGAGACCTAACACAATCCCCCAATAATGATACAATAAGCGCTGGTGAAGGGCAGACCCTCACAGTAAAATCGGGACCCAATAATTAAAACTCTCTCTCACTAGGAGGCTTCTTGCACATTGGGGATTTTAGGAGATCCAAGCCTCTTCCCATCTCTCCTGCCGGCCCACCCCACACCCCCATGCACTTTAAGGTCCCCATCCTTCTGCAGATAAGCATGGAGGGGTGAAGGGCTCAGACAAAGGAGCAGCTACTGCACAGGCCAGAATCACCAGCTGTGCATTTCTGAGAGACACCGGCAGCGGATGCCGAGCCCTCCATTCATCCTGTTTCACCTGAATAAAGACATACAGATTTAATGTATTTCTATGCCCCACCAGGAATGGGTTGCAATGTCTTTAACAATAAAGAAGTTTTTTTTAAAAAAATTCAGGCCAGATGCTCCTGGAGGCCAATCAGCTCCTATAACTGCTGACTTCAAGAGAAGAAAGTTCACATAGTTTGATTTTTTCCCCCTCATTCAGCACCTTGACATCTACATGAGCTGATGAGACCCTTCAAGGCCCTTTCTCCTTTGTCTGCCTGTCTGGAAGAAAAATGGGCTCAATTTACTCTCCAGCCACACTCTGACAGGCGAGCTCGGAGAAAGGGTTTCAGATAGGACTTAAAATGCTCTTCAGAAACAGCAAGATCCAACAGGCTTATGTGCTTTAAAAAAACGGAGATGAGGAAGAGGCTTGAATCTGAATTAGCTTCCACAGAACAGTGCTGTCTGGGAAGCGCCTGCCAGAATCTGCAAGGTGTGCAGGCCAGGAGGTCCCCAGGGAGCAGAAAGAGCCCATTTCCTACGTCACAGCTCCCTTCCTGACTCTAATTACATCTCAATGTGTGAGGCTGAGATGCTCCAGATTTCAAGCACCTGCCGCCTCCTTGGAGGCAAGGGACACCTTCCTGCCATCAGAGCCCAGAGCCAGAGTAGACCCCAGCTTACCTTCTTCACCACACTGAGCTTATCAGGTGCATGGTCAAAGAGCGTGTCAAAGGCATCTCGTTCTGTGGGGCACACAGAATGAGAGGCAAATTAGACAAGAGGGAACCGGCATCTGGATCAAGCTATCGCCAGCCCAGAGAATGGCCTCCTTGAGAGGCTGGAAGGAATGTCTGCCAGGGCATCAAGCCATGCCAGCCCCCTGAGGGCAGGGACTTTCATTTCTGTCTTTGTATCCCAGCACTGAGCACCACTCGAGGCTAGGAAAGAGGCCAGACTTGTGTTTTCATTGGTATAAGGATCCTTCAGGTGAGGAACTTGGGGGCCATTGAGGCCAATCCCCTTATTTGACAGACAGGGAAACTGAGACCCACTAAAGTACAGTGATGAGGGTCATAGGCCTTGGAGTTAGAAGGGGTCTTCAAGGCCATTTAGTCCTACCCTTTCGTTTTACAGATGGGGAAACTGAGACTCAAAGTTTAAGTGACTTGTCCATTCCTGACTCAAAACGCTCTCTCCTGCGTTATTGTACCACAATCTAGTGTCTAAACTATTTAAACGGGATTATTCCATGATCTTATTAAAAAAGAAATCTGAAACATTCTTAAGCAAAATGAATGCTTCAGAATTTGGTTTAAAAAAAGACCAACCCTACAAACTATGGCAGCATGCCTTGTATGCCCAACAGTCTAAGCAGGGCCATGGCCACATCTCTTAAGGCACTGGCTTTGTATATATTTGTTGACATGCTGTCTCCTCCACTAGACTGTAAGCTCCTTGAGGGCAGGGACCATCTTTTGCCTCTTTGCATCCCCAGAGCTTAGCCCAATGCTGGCACATAGTAGGCACTTAATAAATGTTTACTGAATTAAACTGGATTGAATTGAAGTACAGCTGATAGAAGATGGGACTTGGAGAGCTGAGTTCAAATCAGACCTCAGACACTTACTAGCTAAGTGACCCTGGGCAAGTCACTTTAATTCTTCCTGCTTCAGTCTCATCTGTAAAATAAGGATAAAAGTAACAACTACCTGCTAGGAGGGTCGTGAAAACTAAATAAGATAATATTTGTAAAGTGCTTTGCAAGTGATAAGGCCCTAGAGAAATGCTGGCTGCTACTGCTGCCGATGCCCTTGTTACTGTTACCGATGCCCTCATCACTATCGCCAATGCCCTCGTCACTGTCGCCGATGCTTCGTCACTATTACCGATGCTACTGTTCCTATTGCTATGAAGGTGTCAAGCTAGTGTTAGGTGAGACCGTGCAAAGTCAGCCTCTCCATCTCCCTAGAGCACTGAGATTTTTCACCTTGGGTCCACAGAAGCCAAGGGGTCTGTGGAGAGATTTCAGCGAATCGGGGAACTTATTTGTTGTTGTTGTTGTTGGTAAATATTTGGATGACTGTATTTTACTGCAGTTGCTTCCCTTTGTAATCCCCAGTGTTTTATTTTGTGCATTTAAAACCTGATTCTGCACAGGGCTGACCAGGCTTCACCAGCCTGGCTGCCAAAGGGCTCCAGTGCACAAACAAGGTTAAAAGAAAGCCCTGCCTTAGGGCACTCAATAAGCTGGCCTTGCTCCCCTGGAAGAGGAACCTAAGAATCACCAAACCTACAACTCCCAACCTCCTCCCAGCTGGGGTGGGGGGGAGAGGGGTGGTCAGTGAACAGGGACAAAAGCATAGTGGGGTATAGCCTAGATTTTTGAGGGAGGTGGTGTGAGGGACCAGAGAAATGCCATCTTTCTGCCCCCACCTTGTGCTCCCCTCCGGCCACAGAAGGGGTGCTGGGCCCACCCACCCGTCAGACAGCCCAGTTTCCAGGGGTAGCCTAGAGCAGGAAGGAACAGGAAGCTGTTGCCATGGCAACCCCACGTCATGATCCCTTACTCCCTGAAGATGCTTTTTCCTATTAAGAGAAGAGGTCTGCTGCCAGAGGAATCTCTGGAGACCTCAATCTGATTGGCCCATCAGGTGAAGTGGCTGAGGGCCTCTTAGCCTCTCTCAGTCAAGAAGACACTGAAGAACCCCAAAAAGGGAAAAGCATCAGTATAGGGGTGCTCCTAACACCCAACAAGTAGGTGGACCCCAGACCAACAGGCGGATTTTTATTTAACGGAGGGTAACTGAGGGCCAGGGAAGCCAATGACAAGCCCATGATCATATGAGTGGAAAGCACCAGAGACAGAATCTGAACCTAGATCCTCTGATTCTAGATCTCCTAGTATGTCTGAGAAGGGCTGCAATCTGCACAGATGGATGGCACACCCAGACCAGCCTACATAATTACTCCCTTCTCTCAGCACAAGGCAGCTGTGGCTTTCACTGTTCCAGGGAGTGTGGAGGGAGATGGGAGACTCCATGGTCCCTGGCACCCAGAGCGCCACCCCCCCCATCTAGTGCCCCCTCTTCTAATGCCTCTATATGTGCCTAATTACTGGCATGTTATCCCCTCCATCCAAATGGAAGCCCCTTGAGGCCGCAGGCTGATTTCTCCTTTTCTTTGTATCGGCAGTACTTTAATAAATGCTGGCCGACTGACTGGTCAACAGATCTGTGGTTTACACATTTCTCAGGCATAGTAGCCAATGTCAATGCAGACTCACCCTAACAAGAGAGATAGTCATCGACAGTGTCTCACGTTTGTTGTTTTTTAAAATCCTTTTTCTTTTTGGTCAATTCCCCACCTCCCTTTCTTCTTCTCCCTCCCCCCAGCACCCGAGCCCACATCCACCAGATGCCAGCCTGGATTCCCTCTGACACCAAGGAGCCCAGCTCTGATGGCCTGCCACCAGACCCAGGGCAAGGCCTTTCAAGCCCTGGAACTCTGGCCCAAAGTGCTGGGGTGACCCAGGAAGGGCTGGCCAGTCACGTAAAAACCAGCTCTTAAATGGCGAGAGAGGAAAAGAAAGGCAAAAGACCCTCAATGGCCTCAAACACCTTCTCTTTCCTTCTTGGAATAACCCATTGTAACCGCCCCCACCCCACCCTCTGCCCTTCAATTCCTAATTTTCCCATTGCAGAGAATGGAGGATGACTTCTATAACTCAGAGCCAAACCCAAGAACCCTGGTTTTTAATCAGCTCTAGAATACAAAGTGGAATATTATCTTAAACATGAAGACTATATTCAATCCCATACTCAATCAGCACCCTGTCTTTTCTGGGTGGCATTTAGGGCTCTCTACCTGCCTTTGCTCCCTCTGAAAGACCCCTCTCTCCTATACAGAGCTTAATCACCCTCTGCCCATCTCTTCTCTAGGCTGCAGCTGAGAACCCCTATGAAAGCTGGGATGTTGGCCCCATTTCCCAGCATCCACTGGGGTCGACTCTCATGGGCCAAACACGGCCATGACCTCCCTTTTCCTAGCTCCGCGCCAATATTCCACGTTATGGGACAAAGAACACCCAGAGTACAAGACGACCAGGCTCCCCTCCAGTAGGAACAATACAGGTCCAACGTCCATCAGCTTGGCCAGACAATGTGACAGCTGGGGGCGCCACAGTGCACAGGCAGCAAGGCCTGAATTCACATCCAGCTTTAGATGCTGGCTAACTGGGTGACCCTGGCCAAGTCACTTCACCCGTCTGCCTCAGTTTCTTCTTCTGTAAACAGCACCTACCTCCCAGGACTGTTGAGAGGATCACACGATATTTGTAAAGTGCTTACTTAGCACAGTACTTGGCACTTAGCAGGCTCTATACAAATGCTAGTTATTATTCATTATCATCGTTAGCATAATTAATGTGTCAATTTCCCAGGTTACCTACCAAATCTTCCCATCATCATCCTGCAAATGAAAACAGAAAAGGGACCCCCATTAGAGCAGGTTCACTTACGGAGGCAGAGTATTCTTAAAGAGAGAAAAAGCAGACGAATAAAGGCACGCTGACAGAGTTACTGATTGTTTTGGATACAGAATAATTCATATAATTAACTGTTCATCACAGCTTTTTATCCCCATCCTGTCCTCCTTATAAAAAGCAGGCATTCTTCACCTTCATTCTTTTTTTAATTTTGATACCTGTATTTCTTATTTCACTTATTATTTTATATTTTCCCCCAGTTACACGAAAAAACATTCTTAACATTCAGTTTTTAAAACTTTTGAGTTTCAAATTCTCTCCCTTCCTTCTTCCCCACCCACCTCATTGAGAAGGCAGGCAATTCAATATAGGTTATATATGTGTAGTCGTGCAAAACATTTCCATAATAGTTGTGTTGTAAAAGAAAACAAACACTAAAAAAAAGAACCCAAAACACAAACACCTCAAGAAAAACAAAGTAAGTGAAAAAGTCTGCTGCGATCTGTACTCAAGACACCATCGGTTCTCTCTTTGGGGAAAGAGAGCATTCTTTATCATAAGTCCTCGAGAGTTGTCTTGGTTGGATAACTGTATTTCAATCCTATGCATTCTGTTTTATGCATTTAAAAACCTTATTTTTGTGAGTTTTTTTTTTTGGTCTGTGTTTTCTTTCCCAATACGACTAATGTGGAAATATGTTCTGCATGACTGATCACACACGTATAACCTATGTCAGACTGCTTGCCATCTTGGGGAAGGAGCGAGAGAATTTAGAACTGTAACTTTAACAAAATGAATGTCAAAAATTGTTTTTACATGTAATTGGGAAGAAATATTATTTAAAAAAACCCTTATTCTAAGATGGGAGTGGGGCCCATGGGGCCCTCAGCTCCAGCACAGTGCCAGAGAGGTCCAAGACATACAAAAGGTGAAGAAAGCCCTTGTAATACAAAGTTCTGGTACTTTTTCCTATTAGAATGTAAGGTCTCTGAGGGCAGGACCTGTTTAATTTTTATCTTCGTATCAGCAGCACAGAGCCTGGAACATCTTAGGTATTCAATAAATGTTTGCTGATTGAATGACTGATTGGTCTTGCTGCCTGACTCTGGGCAAGGCACTTCTCCCTGAGTCTACTTCTTCATCTGCGGAATAAGGAGGTGGACCTCAGACTCAGAACCAGAAGGGCCCCAGGCCACCAGGTTCCCTCCCTCCTCTGAGCCCCATGGGCTCCACACACATTCTATCTCTCCAATACCTGGCACAGGATTCTGCATACAGTAGGGATTTAATAAACATTTCCTGCACTAAATGAACAAAAAAGGCATTTAATTAAATACTTACTATATGCCAATACAGTATGGTATAGCACAGTGTGGGGTTTTGGAGATTTCAAAACTTTCCAGTTTTCCCCAAGCAGATTCAAAGCTGTCGGTGTTAACAAAAAAGTTTCCATGTGCCTCCCTCCCTCTGACCAAAGTACTACATGTGACAACTGAATGAAGCCAGGTCAGATGTTTGCAACAGGACCAAAGAACATGGCAAATTAAAGCTTGGCGCACAGTAGGCACCTTATGAGTGAAGATCACTTGATTAAAACTGGTGTCCCCAGAAGCAGGGATGAAAAGGTACAAAGCCTTTGGGAATTAAGGCAAGTCCATCATAAACAAACATTCCAGAAAGAAACATTGCTGAAAAAGGTTGGGATCTGAACTGCCTTCCAAGCAGACTTCCAAGATTAATGGGAAATGGCTCCACCCCCCACACTGGGGCTGATGAGAAGGGTAATGAGAACAGCAGGGACGCTCCATCTGTGTGCTGTGGAGAAGGGGTTTAGCACTTACTCGGTGGTGCTGGTCAGCTCTTCCACCACGTGGGCCGAGTGCAGCAGGCCTTCCCGCTTCTGAAAGAGCCCAAAGACAGGACGCCCAGAAGTTAAGCCACAGCTGCCCACCCCCCAGCCTGGCACCCCTCACACTCAGTCCTTCCTCAGGATTTACACATCCTATCTCCAGAAGGCCCTGCTTAGAATCTGGAAGGGGCGGCCATCCATTTCCCAATCCCTTATTAAGCAGCCTGGGAGGGAGGAAAAGGGGGCTGGAAGGGGATCTGACCAAGGGGCTCAAGGCCCTCCAGGGTGCCAGCACCTCTGCTGGGTCCTGGGTCAGCCAGGCCCCCAGGGCCAGACCCTGAGGGAATAACTAGACTTTGCTGGGTGGGACCAGGAGGATGGGTAGTGGCTATGGCTAAGGTGAGGCATGATGCTGGGAATCTCAGAGCCCAGCCCTGAATGGAACCCCAGAGATCCTCTCTAGCTCAATAACTAGAGATGAAGAGCAGAGGGCCAGAGGGAAAGGGACAAGCCCAGGGCTGCTCAGGAAGGGCCAGGGCCAGAGCTTTTTCTCTGGTTCGACTTCACTCTTGTGGGTGCCAGGAAGCTTCTTCTAACCAAGAACAAAGAGAAAGAGAAGGAAAATCAGCTCAGTAAAACTAACCAACAGATTAACTCAATCAGAGGTCTATGCCCTGCTCTGTACCCATGGCCCCCCACCTCTACAAAGAAGTGAGGGCAGGGCCTTTGCATCAGCTCTCACTTCCTATGTTCTAATCTCCGTGGTTACTGAACTGGCCTTCTCAGTTCTGAGCAGAAGGTAGCAGACTAGATGGGGTCCCACAGCCTCTTACATGCAGGAGGCACTCAATAAATGAGCTAAAACGAGGCGCTAAAATGAGAAAAAACACTCTCACACCTACACATTGACACTTACACATAAACACACTCACACTCTCACTCATACACACTCACACATGCACACTCACACACACACACACACACTCCCTCTGTCTCTTTCACTCTCGAAAGCACAGGCATCATGCATACACACACACACACATACACACACACACACACACACACACACACACACACATACACACACACACAGAGCCCTCCCTCCTGAAAGCCTGGGGTCCCCAGTTACTATCCGCTGCTTCATCCAAAGAAGACCCAACCTGAAGCTAAGGAGTCAAGAAAGCCAGATTTTATTTTGATATGTCTCTCCCCATTGCCTCCAAACTTCCCCACTGAGTGACAAGCACATTTAGGAGCTGAATATTGAATTCTGACGCATTGGCTTTAGCGGGAGATAAATGTGCCTTTTGAAAAAAAATCTTGGAAATTAAACCTGAAAGCTCCGGGAGCCTCTGGGCTCGCCTTCCCTTCGAACACGCCACTGTTTCTCATTTCCATCATTTATCTCAAATCCAGGAGGAGCTATAAATTCCATCGAAAAGGAAAACAGAACAGAGCCCCTCAGGAGAAAAAAAAGAAAATAAGAAAAAGGTAAAGCACCCCAAAAGCCCTAAGTCAGGGAGCCTGCCCAAGCTGGGCCCCATGGGCAAGCTAAGGGGGATGCGGAGCGTTACTTACTCTGACGACCACCACCTGCACGGAGACGTGCTCAGGAAGCCGGATGGGGGCTCGGAAGTGCATGGCCAGTGCGACCAAGAGATGGAGGATGGCCACAAGGTTCTTTCCGTGGATTGCTACAGAGGGGAGAGGAAAGGAAGGTGCCTTTTGAACGATGTTACATGTGAAGTAAAAAGCCAAACACTAAAATATTGGAGGGGAGAGTGGGCAGCAAGGTACAATAGAAAGAGTACTGAGCTTGGATTTGAATCCTGACTCCTCCTGGGCGATTCTGAGCAATCTAGACCTGGGTTCCTCATCTGTGAAACAAAGGCATTTGACCTCTGAGGTCCCTTTGGACTCTGAGCCTGAGTCAAGAGAGCTGGGTTCGAGTCCCAACACTCCTAATTACCTCCCATGGGATGATGGGTAAGTGATTGAATTTCTCTGTTCATCAGTTTCTCATTTGTAAACTAGATGAGGCTAGATGAAACTAGATTGGGAAATGCTGTTACTCCAAAGGGGAAGAAGGGAAGAGAGATAGGAACAGGCTGCCCGGAGTTCCCAGGCCCAGCGGTCTAAACTCTGCACTGGCAAGCCTGGAGCCAGGCCTCCGCGCCACCTTCCATCCACACTCTACTGTCCCCTTGCCTCTCTATGTGTTGTCTTTCCTCATTAGAATGGAAGCTTCTCGAGGGCAAGGATTGCCTTGCTTGACTGTATCTGTATACCCAGCCCTTAGGAAGGTGCCCTTTTCACTGATTCTACGTCCAAATTCTATGTCTGCCCGAGAGAGGAGAATTGGGGTGCAAGACATCCCCTCCCTCTGTCACTGAAGAATCCAAACCCTCAATAACCTAGAAGAGGGGGCTGGAAGTGGAACTGGAAGTGCCCCAGGCCAGACGGGGCCAGGCCACAGGCCTTCCCCTCACTTCACCAGCCAGGCCAGCCGTGGCTCAGATGTCAGGCAGGTTGTTTAGTAGGAAAACATCTGTATTAAGATGAATGATCTCTGCCATCAAAAGACAGAACGCGGTTATCACTTCCACGCCACAGTTATTAGCACACGCTGTGAAGGCGGCCGTTGGACAGGAGGAGGTGAGGGGTGAATTCTGCTTTCAGGTTCATGCTGACAGGTAACACCTGCTCTGGTTAATTAAGTTTCTATTCAATCTTACTTAGCAGGGAGGCTTGCTGCTGTCTAAAAAGCCCTTCAGAAAACACCTAATGATAATTACCTCCCACTCCCAAGAAGACTCTTGCTGGAAAGGGGGAGAAAGGAGCAGGACATGGAGCAGGACATTCCCAGGAGGGCTCTGGAATGGAGGGGAAAGCCAGGACCGGCACAGAGAAGACCAGGAAGAATTGAGGGGAGGAAAAACTTCCAACTTCTACAATTCAGTGGGACAAAAAGTGCAGAAGACAGCCAAGGCACAGGGGAGAGAGCATGAGCTCCAGAGTGAAAGGACCATCTCTGATACTTAGTGCCGAGTCTCTGAGCTCTCTGGGTCTCTGTTCCCTCACATAGGATACAAGGAGACTGATGCTCTGATGCCCACTGTCTGCATGACCTTGGACATGCCCCTTCCTCTCTATCATCCTCGCTATCCTCTGAAAAATGAGGGGGTTAGACAAGACGGCCTCTGAGGGCCCTCCCAGCTCCAGAGCCAGGATTGAGGCTATGATCCCATGGAACTTTTCTGTTCACAATCTTAGAACTAGGTCTTTTGAGGTCACCTGGTCCACTCCCCAGCATCCCCCAGAGGCCTGATTTGGCCTCTTCCTGCTGATTTAAATCCTGACATTATTCATCTTAATACCATAAATACACAAGCTGCTAAAGCCCTGTGTGAAATGCTTTCCAAAGATTGGCTTTGGGGGCTTATCTGGACCACTGGTTCTCTTCCACTTGGGCAGATAATCCACTGTTGACTATTCCGTCTTTGGGGACGTCAGATTATGTCTAAGGAAAAAAGAAAGCCCCTCCCTAAGGCCTAGGGGTGCAGAGTCTTATCTGTCCCACCCAGCTGCCCACTGCCACCATTTTGACTGCCCCAGCTCCAAGGGCACACACAACTTACAGTCCACATTCCATTTGATGGCCCAGCCATGGGGCCGCAGGACATCGTAAACCGCCTCCAGGATGGTCTGCAGCTTTTGTTTCTGGCCTATCTCTGACTGCGTCACCTCAGCCACATTCAGTTTGCGGTCGGCTAACTTTTCTGTGGTGAGGAGGAAGGAAAAAGCAAAGTCAAGACTGAGGTATGGCCAGGTGGGTCTGAGAACCCAATTAGTCGGGGCAGGGGGAGGGTCTCCCCACAGCTCCCCCAGGCAAAGAGGAGATCTGGAGCCATAGGAAGTTCTCAAAGAGCAGGGCCCATAGCCAATGACTAATAAATATTTCTTTGTTCATCCACCCATTCATCCATTCATCCATTTGATGAAGTGGAGCTGATAACCTCTTAACTTTCCCATCACAAAGTGTCAGAGCTGAAAGAGACTTCAGAGAACATCTGATCCAACCCCTTCATTTTACAGAAAAAGAAACTGAGGCCAAGGGGGGGCAAGTGGCTCGCCAAAATCACAGTGGGAGCTTATTAGAATGTCAGCTTCCTGAGGGCAGTGGCTATCCTGCTTTTCTACTGTATCTGCAGCACCTACTGCCACGTCTGGCACATGGTGGGTGCTTAATAAATGCCTATTCATTCATTCCTTCAGCACTCCTATGATAACACACTTCCTAACCATCCCCCTTGGAAAACTGCCCCCATATGAAGGGAGGAAGAGGCAGGGAAGACTCCCATAAAGGATAATAAGAATTTGAAATCTGGCATCAGATAAAGGCCATTTAAGCCAGAGAGGCTGGAGAGCGTCTGCCAGGAGGGTCTCAGAAGGACGAGGATTTTGGTAAAGAAAATAAAAAGCGGCTTAAAAGCATTTTTTCCCTCTCCCACTCTTCTTCCTCCCACGCTACCAGGCAGGAAGAATGATTAGATCTTCCCGGATACTCCCCGGCTGCTTTATTACCAGGAGTAAGCTTTGAGCTGAACAAACACTGTCACATCTGCTCCGCGTTCAGTTACCAAAGGCGAGACCCCCAAAGGCGAGACCCCCGAAGCCAACTTTGGCTCCTTCAATCTCACGGCTTTGTAGAGGAGAGGACTGGCAGAATCACCTGGCCCTCAGTGCCCCATGGGCCGGTGTCCAGGGGCAGAGGGTGAGAAGGGAAGGGAAGCAGAGGTGGCTCCTTGCCATCTCTGAGTGTCCCGCCCCCCCACTCCAGACTTGGACTCCTCTGCCTTTGGCTTGGGAAGCAGAAAATAAAAGCTGTTTGGAAAAAAACTGTTTTCAAAAGTGACTAAAAAGTCATGACTTCTTGATCATTCACACAAAGATTATTAATGGCCAATTAAAAACAAAACAACTATCTTTGGGGTCTCTATCACTCAACGTGCTTCTGGGATGCATCCCAGATAGGGAGGTTGACCGGCTGGGGGTGGGGGGAGGGCATGGAAGACAGACCCCGAGGATGCATCTGAAAGAAGAACAAAAACACCTTTTCTATTTTCTTTTTGGTTCATACCTGTCATTACTTTGGGGCAGGGAATTCCCAGTAAGAAAAATCCCTCTACCAATGAGGCCACAGGGCCTTACAGCGAGACCCAGAAGGGACCTCAGAGGTCACTGAGTCCAACCCCCCCCCCATTTTATAGAGGAGATTAAGGCCTAAGGCTCCCCCATGTCGTTACCTCTCCACGTACCCAAATCCAACTTAACCAGATGCCCCCTCCAGTCTCACTTCCCCCAGGAAGCCCACTGGGCCTGCCTCAGAGCACAGCGACCAGTCTTGCCTGCCTTGACCTCCCATCACTTCCACTGCCTACCACACACACCAGGCACTGACCACATACTGCCCTGGACTCCTAATCTCCTCTCTGTGCGTCTATACCTAATCTTCCTGAACAGGTGGTTAGCCTCCTTAGAAAAAGGCCTGGCACACAATGGAATGTGTGTAGACCATTTATCATTTAACAGGGTGGAAGTTTAATATTAGTCAGTCCACAAACATTTACCAAGTACCTACTGTGCGCCCAGCACTGTCCTAGGCTGAAGACGGTCTTTGCTCTCAAAGAGCTCACAATCCAAAGGCCCACAAGCCCAAATCTATTCACAAACAAGCTAAACTCAGGATAAAGTGGAGATAATGAACCAGGAAAGGAGCTAGAATTAAGGAGTGGCAGGAAAAGCTTCCTGCACAAGATGGGATTTTGTCTGGGATCTGACGGGTGGCCTGGAGATGAGGACCAGGAGGGGGAGGATTCTAGGGATGGTGGACAGTCAGAGAATAGGGCCCAGTGTTGGGAGATGGAGGGTCTGTGGGAGCAGGCCAGAAGGCCCGGGTCACTAGAGTAAATACAGACTGGGGTATGTGTTGGAGAGTGAGGTGTAAGAAATAGAAAAAGCAGGAGAGGCCGGCTCAGAAGGGCTTGGAATGCCAAACAGAGCATTTTGTGTTTGCTCCTGGAGGTGGTAGGGAGCCAATGGAGTAAACTGAGGAGGGGGTGATGTCATCAGACCTGCATTTTAGGAAAATTACATCAGTGGCTAGATGGAAGATGGGCTGGTATGGGAAGGCAGACCCACAACAGACCAAGAGTGGAGGACTGAGGGGAGGAGGGTCTGCACCAGGGTAGGGGCAGTGTCAGAGGAGAGAAGGGGGCGGGTCTGAGACAAGCTGCAAAGGGGAAGTCAACAGACCTTGGCGCCATATTGGATCTAGGAATGAGAGAGAGTCCAGAGTCCAGGATGACCTCGAGTTTGGGAGCCTGAGGGGCTGGAAGGAGGGTAAAGCCCTCAACTGCAACAGGCACATGTGGAAAAGGGAAGGATTTGAGGGGAAAGATAAGGAGTTCTGTTTTGGACATATAGAGTTTAAGACACCTATATAATGTCCGATACAAGAGATAGTTAGAGATACAAGACTGGAAGTCAGGAGAGAGGTTAAGACGAGAGAGGTGGATTTGAGGATCAGCAGCACAGAGCCGAGCACTGGGAGCTGGGAGAAGAGAAGATGGCCCAGGACCGAGCCTTGAGGGATGCCCAGTGTTGGCATTAGCAGGTGTGACCTAGATAAAGATCCAGGGGAGGCTAAGGTGTGTTCAGACCAGAAGAGAAGCCAGGAAAGAGCAGGGTCACAGAGACCTGGGCAGAAGACAGCGTCAGGGAGGAGACAGTGTTCAAGGCTGCAGAGAGGTCAAGGACGGGGATGGAGAAGAGGGTTCGGGTGGAATGAGGCAGTCGGAAGCCAGAGGCAGGACGGTGGAGCTGAGAGGCAGTAGCTGGGGTTCCCGGGCCCAGCCTTGACAGCTAGGACTCCTGGGGCAAGTCACGGAGCCCCCAAGGGGAAGGACTCTTATCTGGAGAAGGCGGCACCCACGGCATGACCTGCTGAGAGCCCAGGACGGCCGGGAGGATTACATGAGCCACCAGATGGGAATGTGCTTGGGACGCTGTGAAGCATGGGACAGAGGCAGGTTATTAGGAACCCAGAGAGAACACAGCTGATTTAGCTGTTGGCACATACAGTTTAGCAATCACAGGCCTGAAGGGGATTGCGACGATTTCAGAGCTCATGCGCCTGGGATGGAACATGAGAAAGCGGCCCAAGTATCCCCAAACCGCCTCTTCTCTCACTGCAATTCCATCAAGAGTGAGTGACTAAGTGGGGAATGGGGACAAGGGATACAAAAATTAAAAGAACGAAGTAATGAATAAATGAGGGGAAAAGCATGGGCCAAGCAGGGATCTCCAGAAATACCTAAACACAAACAAATGCAAAGGAAGTGTGACCCTGCCCTCCAGGGTCCCCCAATCTAATGGAGATGGTGGAGGAGCAGCAGCATTGATAAGGTATCTCCTCTCAGGAAGCTTCTAATTCAATGGGGTGGGGGCAGGGTGTAGGGGGAGAAAATCTACAAATAACCAAGACACAAGCTGAGAGTCCAAGGAAGAGGTCCAGGCCCAATCTAAGGGGGCCTTATCAGGGAAGGCTTCAGGGAGGAGGAGGGATCTGAGCTAGAGAGACAGAGATGGAGGGACCGGGGAAGGGAAGTCCTTTCCCAGGTACACGGGCCATTTAGAGATGGAAATGAGGAAAGACAAAATGACAATGGGGACAGTGGAGAAGAAGTGTGGAGAAGATAAGGCTGGCAGAGAGGAGCTTGACTATGGTCAAGCCTGCCTTCCTTCCTCCCTTCTGTCCCTTCCTTCCTTCTTTCCTCCTTTCCCTCTCTTTCTTTCCTTCCTTCATTCCCTCCCTTCCTTCTTTCCTCCCTTCTTCTCTTGTCCCTCCCTTTTCTTCCTTCTTCCCTTTTTCCCCCTCTTCTTTCCTTCCTTCTTTCCCCCTCTCCTCTCCTTCCTTCCCTCCCTTCCATTTTTTCTTCCTCTCTTCCTCCTTCCCTTCCTTTTCCCTTTCCAGTCTTTCCTTCTTCCCTCTTTTCCTTCTCTCCTTCCTTCCTTCCCTTCCTCCCTCTCTTCTTTTGTCTGGGGTAAGTTACTATCATACTACTGTTCTCTTATAGTTAAAGCTCTATGTACTATTACTATGTCGTCTCTTACTATCATAATTTACAGAAATGATGCCATAATCTTTTCCATGCCTCAGTTTTCCCATCTGGAAAATGAGGGCCAAACCATCTCTCTTCAGGTGAGGATTGAATGCGCTCCCTCTGGAGATATCTGAAGGCAGAGGAACCCGAGGGAAGGAAGGCCTACTGCTTAGTACGCTGCTCTGCTCCTTCCTCTCCACGGGCTGTTTACAAGGACAGAACTAAAGACGGAGCTTACGATGCCAACGCACACTGAGTGGTGTGAGTGAGAGACAGAGACAGAGAAACGAGGAGATCTGCTGAGAACCACAGCCCCAGTCATCCTTTCCAAGGAGAAAGACCACGTCAGAGTGGTGGTCCTGGGCTCACTCTGAGGGAGGCCCCTCTCAGCTCCACCTGCCTAATAGAGGCAGGTTGGAAGGAGCCTACGAGGCTGGAATCCACTCTCTTCCATGGGCCCATGACAGCAGTCCCTCTCCCACCTCTTCTGGCCCACCTCACTCACCCAAAAGCTTCTGCAGCACCTGCCCATCATACAGATCCTCCTCCAGCTGCTTGACAATGATTCTCTCCTCCACCAGGACATCATTAATCCAGTCAATTAAAACCTAAAAGAATAAAACCAGAAGTTAACACCTCATCAAGGCAAGGTGTGACCTGAACCAGAACCAGCCATTCAGTGGATCATGTATCAAGGATGGAAAAACCTTCAGAGACCAGATAGCCCCTCTCCCAATTTGAAAAGCCCCCCAAACTAAGAAAGAAAAGCAGAGCTTTTCTTAGCCTGCTTACTCTAGCCCAAGCCCTGGTGCTCCTTGGCAATGTCCCAGGGCAGCTGGCAACGGCTCCAGTGGTGGTCAGCTGCCACCATCGCTGTATGGAGGAGGTGTGAGCCACCTGGCCTGGGCCCCACTGGGAGATATGGTAGAGTGTGGAGAAGCTGCAGCACAGGGCCCTCCCCAAGGACCTATGCGGAGCTCCCACAGCCCTAGCATACCCAACTCTGCCTCCCCACTGTTCTGCTGAGGCAAGGCGGTGTTTTGTCCTCACATGCCTTCATCACCATCACCATCATCATCCTCATGGCTAGCATTTCTATCACACCTACTATGTGCCAGGCACCATGCCAAATGCTTTACAAATATTATCTCATTTGGGCTTCACAACCCTGGAAGGGAGGGGCAATTATCTCCTCTTTTACAGACGGGGCAGAGAGGTTGAATGACGTGCAAAGAGGCCCAGAGTAAGGACCTGAAGCAGGAATTGAACTCAGGTCTTCCTGACTCCACAGCCAGCACTCTATCCATCGTGCCCACAGCTGCTGACGTTTATAAAGCACTTGGAGGTTTTCAAATTGCTTTACACAGAATCTCCTTTCCCTAGACCTCATCTCTCTCTCCCTCCCTTCTCCTTGCCACCCTGTGGTCCCATCTCCCCAGGCTTCTCCAGCAGATCACATCCTCAATCATCCCCCTTCTCTCCTGGACCTTCAGCCTCTCCCCATTTGTTCTTCTCTACTGCCATCAAATAGATCTAAGGCTCCTCCCCCTCAAAAACCCTCCACTGGCCCTCCAGCTAGTGTCTGATGGCATCCTCCTTCTTCAGCCAAACTCCTAGAAAGAGGCACCACCTGCATTTCTTCCATTTCCTCTCCCCTCTCCCCTTAATGAAATTACATTTGTAAAGCAAACAGTAGGCATCTATTAAATGCTTGTTTCTTTCCTTCCCTCACAATCTGGCTTCTAACCTCGTCACTCAACTGAAGCATCTCTTTCCAAAGTTACCAATGACTTCAATGGCCAAACACAGTGGTCTTGTCTTCGTCTTCATCTTTTCTGACCCCTTTGCTGCCTCTGACCATTGACCACTCCTGCACCGTTCTCCCTCTCCTTGGTCCTTCCTGTCCAACCACTCCTTCTTTGTCTCCTTGGGCTAGGTCACCAACCATACAACACCCCCTAACTTGAGGTGTGGTTCTCTCCTAGGCCCTGTTCTCTTGTCCCCTACAATGCCACAGTTCTAATTATGATCTCAATGCAGATGAGTCCCAGATGTATATGTGTGTGCATATATAAGCATGTGTGTATATTTGTGTGTGTGTGTGCGCGTATCCAGCCCCAATCTCTACCCCGAGTTTCAGTCCCAGATCACCAGTCGCTCACTGAACATCTCAAACTGAATGTTCCTAGAGACATCTCAGAGTCCAAAACTGAGATCATTCTCTTTCACCGTAGCCCTCCTCTCCTCTAAATTTCTCCAGTTTTTGAGGACACTGCCAACCTCCCACTCACCCAGATTCACAGCTGGGCATCATCCTCCACTCCCTCCTCTTCCTCACTCCTCGCTTCTTGTCATTTGCCAAGCCTTCCACTTCTAGGTCCCATAGACCTCAGGCATCAGACCCTGATCCTTACTGTCCCTCTTATCTCTCACACATTAGCCTCTAGCTGGGTCTCCCTACTTCTCATGGCTCCCCACCACCCTCCATTCTTTGCACAGCTGCTGGACTGTTTTCCTAAAGTACCCACCTCCCCTCCCCAATAAACTCCAGTTGCTCCCTATTAACTCAAGAATCTAGTATTGACTCATCTGTTTGGCATTTTTCAACCTTTACAACCTGGCCTCTTCCCACTCCAGCCTCATTATGCATTACTCCCTCCCCAGTAACAGAGAAGATGGCAAGATGCCTAGTTTCCAGGTGATTAATTGGGGGTAGGATGGGATGGAGAAAGGTTATCACCAACTTAGAAGCTCAGACAAGGTTCCCTGGAGAAGATGAAGCCGAGGGCCCTGGGCCTGGAATCAAGAAGGCCTGGGTTTAAATTCACTTCCTAGCCAGGTGAGCTTGGATAAACCATTTAATTTCTCTGTGGATCACTTTCCTCAGCTGTATCTGATGACTTATAAAGTCTCTTCCAGTCCTGCGCCTGTAAAATTCTGGAAACTCAGAACATGAAATTGGGGATTTGTGGAATAAGGGGAGTTCAAGGAATTACATGTCCCAATGGACAGAATGCTACACCTGAAGTCAGGAAGACCTGAGTTCAAATCCTGCCTTAGAAACTTACTGCGTGACCCTGGACATGTCATTTCACCACTGTCTGCCTCAGTTTCTTCATCTATAAAATGGAGATGATTATATAAAGCACTTTACATAAACCCTATATGAATGTTAGCTTGTTGTTACTATGTTCATAATCATTCTTCTAGGCCAAGGTGACGACGATTAACAGCAGAGGAAAATTATGGTAGTTAAAGAAGCCAACCCAGATTAATGTCAAGTTGTCACAAACCACAATGTGTGCCCAGCAGGCCTTGCAATGCTACAGTATGACACCATTTGTGGGACTAAAAAGTTGGGAGAAGCCTTGGAAACCCAACACTTGATAGAGGAGAAAACTGGGGCCTAGAGAGAAGTGACTTGTCCAAAGTCAGGCAGGAGTGAGCAACAGAACCAAGATTCAAACTCAGATCCTCTGACTCAAGCTCCAGCATCCTCAAAACATTCCTTCTAGGCCAAAAGCTTTAAAAAAAAGTTTAAGAGCCCAGGCAGAAGTTCTTTTGTTTCTGTCTCTTTACAGCCTGAGGGCTGGCGCCTCTCTAGTCCAGGCATGCTTTGCAAAACAAAAGGTGCCTAATAAATGTTTTCGGGAACTGAAGAAAAGTATCACCAGTCTGTTAATGGAGTCCATCAAAAACAGCATTATCAGTCTATTAATGGAGTCCATGAAAAAAGACCATCATCAGTCTATTAGTGGAGTCCATAAAAAAAGAGCATTAGCTTCTTATAGAAATCTTTTGGTCAAACGGTGATAGAGCTCATGCATCCCCTAAAACACCCCATGTCTCTATAAAACATCAACAATGACTGGGCTAGGATGGCCATACGGAGGCTGAGCTGTCCAGACTATGTGAGCTACAACCGCCCCATCTGGGGAGGCAGTGCAGGACAGTGGAAGAAGACAGGGAGGACTGGGGTCAGGAGCCCTGGGGTTCAAGGGCCAGCCTCATTACTAATTACCAAGTGACGTTGTATATGTCATTGGATTTCTCAAGACCTGCTTCCTCCCGTGTACAATGGAGGGAGGGTGAACTAAGTGACCTTGAACATCCCTTCAAGATTCAAAAGAAATAAAACCCTGGTATTCAAGAAAATTTTCAAGAAGCAGAGATAGAGACAGAGACACAGAGACAGACAAAAAGAGAAAGAGGGTGGGAGAGAGAGTGTGTGTGCACCGCTGCAGAAGGAAGGCAGGGAGAGAGAGTGTGCGTGCACCTCTGTAGAAGGAAGGCAGGGAGAGAGAGTGTGCGTGCACCTCTGCAGAAGGAAGGCAGGGAGAGAGAGTGTGCGTGCGCCTCTGTAGAAGGAAGGCAGGGAGAGAGAGTGTGTGCGCACCTCTGTAGAAGGAAGGCAGGGAGGGAGAGTGTGCGTGCACCTCTGTAGAAGGAAGGCAGGGAGGGAGAGTGTGCGTGCACCTCTGTAGAAGGAAGGCAGGGAGGGAGAGTGTGTGTGCACCTCTGTAGAAGGAAGGCAGGGAGAGAGAGTGTGCGTGCGCCTCTGTAGAAGGAAGGCAGGGAGAGAGAGTGTGCGTGCACCTCTGCAGAAGGAAGGCAGGGAGAGAGAGTGTGCGTGCACCTCTGCAGAAGGAAGGCAGGGAGAGAGAGTGTGTGTGCACCTCTGCAGAAGGAAGGCAGGGAGAGAGAGTGTGTGCGCACCTCTGCAGAAGGAAGGCAGGGAGAGAGAGTGTGTGCGCACCTCTGCAGAAGGAAGGCAGGGAGAGAGAGTGTGTGCGCACCTCTGCAGAAGGAAGGCAGGGAGAGAGAGTGTGCGTGCACCTCTGCAGAAGGAAGGCAGGGAGAGAGAGTGTGTGTGCACCTCTGCAGAAGGAAGGCAGGGAGAGAGAGTGTGTGTGCACCTCTGCAGAAGGAAGGCAGGGAGAGAGAGTGTGTGCGCACCTCTGTAGAAGGAAGGCAGGGAGAGAGAGTGTGTGTGCGCCTCTGTAGAAGGAAGGCAGGGAGGGAGAGTGTGTGTGCGCCTCTGCAGAAGGAAGGCAGGGAGGGAGAGTGTGCGTGCACCTCTGCAGAAGGAAGGCAGGGAGAGAGAGTGTGCGTGCACCTCTGCAGAAGGAAGGCAGGGAGAGAGAGTGTGTGTGCACCTCTGCAGAAGGAAGGCAGGGAGAGAGAGTGTGCGTGCACCTCTGTAGAAGGAAGGCAGGGAGAGAGAGTGTGCGTGCACCTCTGCAGAAGGAAGGCAGGGAGAGAGAGTGTGTGTGCACCTCTGCAGAAGGAAGGCAGGGAGAGAGAGTGTGTGCGCACCTCTGCAGAAGGAAGGCAGGGAGAGAGAGTGTGCGTGCACCTCTGTAGAAGGAAGGCAGGGAGAGAGAGTGTGTGTGCACCTCTGCAGAAGGAAGGCAGGGAGAGAGAGTGTGTGCGCACCTCTGCAGAAGGAAGGCAGGGAGAGAGAGTGTGTGTGCACCTCTGCAGAAGGAAGGCAGGGAGAGAGAGTGTGCGTGCACCTCTGCAGAAGGAAGGCAGGGAGAGAGAGTGTGTGCGCACCTCTGCAGAAGGAAGGCAGGGAGAGAGAGTGTGCGTGCACCTCTGTAGAAGGAAGGCAGGGAGAGAGAGTGTGTGTGCACCTCTGCAGAAGGAAGGCAGGGAGAGAGAGTGTGTGTGCACCTCTGCAGAAGGAAGGCAGGGAGAGAGAGTGTGTGCGCACCTCTGTAGAAGGAAGGCAGGGAGAGAGAGTGTGTGTGCGCCTCTGTAGAAGGAAGGCAGGGAGGGAGAGTGTGTGTGCGCCTCTGCAGAAGGAAGGCAGGGAGGGAGAGTGTGCGTGCACCTCTGCAGAAGGAAGGCAGGGAGAGAGAGTGTGCGTGCACCTCTGCAGAAGGAAGGCAGGGAGAGAGAGTGTGTGTGCACCTCTGCAGAAGGAAGGCAGGGAGAGAGAGTGTGCGTGCACCTCTGTAGAAGGAAGGCAGGGAGAGAGAGTGTGCGTGCACCTCTGCAGAAGGAAGGCAGGGAGAGAGAGTGTGCGTGCACCTCTGCAGAAGGAAGGCAGGGAGAGAGAGTGTGCGTGCACCTCTGCAGAAGGAAGGCAGGTTCATTTTCACAAAATGAACCACAAAGTAAATTTCTGTGAAACAAATCACATCTGTCTCCCAAGCACATTATGAAAGGAGACTGGAATAAAGAGGGAAGAAAGCCAGTGGCCAGCTCAGCTCAGGGACAGTGGGGACAATAAAGGGAAGGGAGGGACAAAAGGTGTCAGAAGGGGAATGTCGTCCCTGCCGACCTTCTCGGTCACCTGACCTTCAGTGCCCCTCCAGCACACACATACATGTGCACATACCTGCATGCACACACACGATACGTACACACACACACACACACACACACACACACACACACACACACACACACACGCTGAGTTTCTCTGTGGGTATTCTCTAAGTAATAAAAAGTAGACGCCTCTGCCAAGCCTCCTTACAGGGCTTCTCTGGCTGTCTGGGCTCCCAGGTTAATGAGGGAAAAGGGATGGAAAGGTCTGGGGGAAGGAAGCCTAGCCCTGTGGGAAGGGTGGGCCAAGAGCTGAGGAGGCATGAGTCCAAACTGTGGGGAGCCACAGGTCACTCTCCCTTCCTCCAATCACAGCAGCCTTGGATTATTAGCACCTTAGTTGGTGATTCATAAATGTTTTAGATTGAACTAGAAGACAGGCTACAAGCAGGGATTGGTCCAAATCTGCCGAATACTCTGGCCAGGTCAAAACAATTTTATTCTTTCAAACAACTCAAAGGAAATAGCCCTCATTATAGAGAAAGAGGGCCTCAGTTTCCTCATCTATAAAATGGACAAGATGGCTTCTAATGTCCCTTGCATGGTTTACACCCATATCCTAAATTAATTCCCCTCCCTGGGCCTATTTCCTCGTCTGTAAGATGGAAAGTATGGCCAGATGCCCTCTGTGGTCCCTTGCAGCTCTGGGTCTCATACATTCTTCCAATAACTCATTTCAGATATTACTTTTTGAAAAGAGGACACCAATTACTATTTCTAGACAACCTATTTCTCTCCAGGCAGGCGTCTTATCCATCTGAAGGATGAAGAACAAAACCTCATACCTCTATTTCTCACATCCTTGGCAAAGTCTTCGTGGGCTATACATTAAGTGGCTCCCGGGGCCACTTGAACCAGAATAAAACATGATTTTTCCATTAGTCTTTTCAGAATCACAATGGGATTCCACAGTCTGCCTCCCCCCTGAGCCAGGAGCGTTGTGTTTTAATCATTTCCAAATGCACACTAAGCATCCCACCTTAGATCCACTAAGGAAGGATATAAGCTTTATCACAGTAAGTAAGAGACACCTCAACGATCCTTTCTGAAATGCTGGTAAGTGTGCATCCTTGGTGCCCCCTGGTATGAGAGGTCATGGTTCCTTCTGGGGCTGCTTCTTTTCCATGCCTTATAACACTGAAAACATAGGAATGGAGAAGAAGCCAAGCCCTCCATCAGGTGCTAATTACAGTTCTTCCTATCAATGCGCTTTTTAAATGGGAAGGCATTTTCCCCACTGATTTTAACCAATATGAAGAGTGAGAGCCGCCCCCTCAAGAACCACAGAAACGTCCAATCTTTTTTCATTTTAACCAAATCACTCCCAAGCACCCTCTATGGAATGCAGATGACTCTCAGAGGTACAGGCACACCCAGGACAGGTGAGGGGGGGATGTCATCAAAGGGGACCTAAAACTCAAGCGTCCACTGTCCTTTACTCCACAGAATTCTGATCCCCATTCCCAAACACTAGGGTTGTTCTCCCTTTGTTGCAAGAAGCAAGAAGACAGCCCAGCCTGGGGAAGAGGACATGGGGGCAGAGCAAAGGGGCAGAAAAGGACGCCTGATGGGGAGGAAGAATTAAAGTATCACAGGTTGGGCACAAACAGTGCACATGAACATCTGGAGCAGAGATGCCTCTAAATCTGCACATCTCATGATACTCACACATGCAGAGAGAAACTTCAATATAAATATTATTTGTGCCTGCTGGCAGTCGATACAAAGACTCGACCCCCGTGCCCCCGAGGGGCAGTCACCATGCCCTACTAGACTGGAAGCTCCAGGAGGGCAGGAGCTGGATCTTTTGTAAGTTTCCTACCTTCTTGGATGGACATTTAGGAGGTGTCTGTGGAAATGGCCTGAAGGGCATGTGCAGAATGGACACACCCACCCACTGGCACCAGGGCACACCCACATGCCAACAGCCCCATCCTGCCAGTTCTTCGGGATAAATAACAACCCTCAGATGTGACTACATTCTTCAAACCAGTTCCTTAAAGACTTGGCAAAGCAGCCACAGATGCCTGGCAAATCAAAATAAACAACACACAACAATAAAGTGGGAACGAATCATGCTTCCCACTCACTCGTCTTTTTAAAGGTCATCGTTCCCCAAAGCAGGGCTGCTGGGGGAAAAGAACATTGGGATTCAAAGTCCAAGAACCTGAGTTCAAATCCCTATTCCACTTTTTGGCTGCAGAATCCCCATCTGTGAAATGAGGACCAAGGATGATAATAGCACCTACCTCCCAAGGAGAGCTGTTGTGAGGCTGGACCAAGATAATATCTGTAAACTGCTTTGCTCTACAGAAATGCCAACGATTGTCATCATTATTACGAATAAGAAGATCCTACAGCCAAAAGTGCGAAGGAGAGGCCCCTTCACCCTCCAGGGTCCTGAAGATGGCACCCCTCCCCCTCTTCTCTGAGGGAGCCAGGACACAGCCTGGAGGCCTGTGGAGACTAAGGACGAAGCCCAAGACAGCCCAGGCCCTGCCCTCCAGGAGCTGACATTCGATCAGAGGAGACAAGATGTTCCCCCACAAATGCCCTGATCTCCACGGGCATCAGTCTCCTCGTCTGTAAAATGAGGGGGCGGGGCTGGCCAGCCTCTGCTGCCCCTTCCAGTGCACAGTAGTGTGGGATTCCAAACCCCCGCATCTCTCCCCACCCCCCCAAGCACCAGGAAGTTCTTAAGGGCAGAGATCCTCCTGAGTTTTCACCTCTTGTACCAGCACCAGGCCCAGAGCCTTGCCAAAGGATCAGAGATGTGAAGCTGGAAGGTACCTTTAAAGGTCTTTGGAGAGGAGGGGGGACTCTGAGGCTAGGAATTTAAGAGACTTAATCAAGACCACCCAGACAAGAAGGGAGGGGCTGTGGGTCATCACATGCTGATCTCCCAGCGCCCCTCCCTGACCACAGTGGCCTGCAGCAGTGGCCCAACAGCACCGCCTCTGCCTACCTTGTTCAATTCTTTGAACTTGGGGTCTTCCCTGGAGGTGGGGTCGATCATGGTCCTCTCCTCATTCTCTTCTGCCGGGTTAAAAAAGGGACCCGCGGTTAGAGCCAGCCCCCTTTGTCCCCCCTCGCACCCTGCTCCCCAACAAATGGACAGGAAGCCAAGAAGGCGGCGGAGCCCGTGAGGTCCGGGCTCAGCGAGGGAGCGTGGGCAGAGGCCAGGCGTGGGCGCTTCTTTGGAAGGCTGATCTGACCCCTCTGCAAAGCGGTCACTTTTCCAGAAGTAGCTAGCCGGTATGGAGCACTGATGATGATGGTGATGGTAATTAATAATAATAACAGCCTTAAGGTTTGCAAATCACTTTCCCAAATATTATCCTAGTGGATTCTCATGACAACCCTTTACAGATGGGGAAACTGAGGCTGAGAGAAGTTTTGTGAGCATCTGAGGCAAGACTTGAATCCGAGATCTTCCTGGAGTCATCCAGGCTCAGCGTACTGTTCACGGCACTACCCAGTCTTTCAGTGGACAGAGAGCTAGACCTGGAGTCAGGAGAACCCGAGCTCAAATCCAGCCTCAGACACTTGGTTATATGACCCTCAGCAGGTCACTTCACCGCCTGCCTCAGTTTCCTCACCTGTCAAATGGGGATAATTACCTCCCAGGACGGGTGTGAAGATCAAATGAGATAATGACTGTAAAGCGCCCAGCGCACAGTAGGCGCTATGTAAATGTCAGCTATGACTCCCCTTCTGTCTATCCCCACTCAGGGCCTCAGTTTCCTCAACCGTAAAAGGAGGGAGATGAACCAGCTGGCCCATGAGGCGGCGCCCAGCTCCAGATCTGGCTGCATGATGAGAGGCAGCACGAAACATCGAGGGATCATTGACTGAGAAAAGGAGCCCCAGGGGCCATCTGGCCCAACCCCCTCCTCTTCGACGGGAGGAAAATGAAGCTCATGGTCACACAGGGAGTGTCCAAGGCAGAATCTGAACCCAGGTCTTCTTAATCCTAAAGAAATCCTTCTCGAATTGCCACTGGCATCCCAACCCTGTTGCCCTTTGCTTTCTAACTCCCTGTTATCTGAGTCTTCTCCCATTAAAGGGTAAGCTCCGGAGGGCAGGCAGGCTCAGTCTAGTTTGCTTGTACTTCCATCCCTGGCCCTCAGCACAGTGCCCTTCACAGCCTTAAATCAATGCTTTCTCTGGTCCCAGTCTCTGTCTATCCCCCCACCTCACCCCCTTCCCAGGCACAGAAACATTCCTGGACAATAAAGGGGCGATGGAAGCGGAGACTGTACCAAGGAGAGTGTCCTCAGGGTGGATGTCCACTGTGGCAGGCGTCAGCGGAGAGTTGATGGCATTCTTACCCTCTTCCTGGAGGTCACTCACTGTCAGGAGAGAAAAAACAAAGAAAGGAGCTGTGAGCCCAAGGGTAAGACGGAGGACTCTAGGCCAAGCCCGCTCACAGACACCGCCCCTGAATAAAATGTGGCCATCGTGGCAGGAGGGAGTGGGCGCAGGACCTCTGGAGGTCGGCCACAGCAGACTCCATGGCAAAGTCACAGCTCCTGGCTTCAAAAGGATGAACTGTGTGGCACTCAGAAATAAATCCCTTTGGCTAACAATAACTTACAGAGAGCAGCAGAAGTGGCATGGGGGACTGGGGAGCCAGCCCCAGAGCCAGGAAGCCCTGAGTTCAAATCCTGCCTTTGGGACCCTGAGGAAAGCACTGAGCACTCAGGCCCCTGGCAGCCCTCTGAGTGTAACTGAGGCAGGGGTGGAGGGAGGGAGTTTCCTCACTGGGAGGTCTCTGTGCTAAAGAAAGCCCAGGTTCCAGCCCTGTTTCCATCCCTAATTTATGGATATAAAATTAGTTACAAAGGACACTTCGAATTATAAACATTTAGCCCACTTGTCAATGCTCTCTCTGAGGCAAAAGGCTCTTCTGAGGACAAATGAACAGATACATCTTGGGTGAACTACAGGGAGGGGCCAGATTGTGGCTCTTCTTTCTTCAGGGTCCAGCTTGTTGGTCCACGGATGCTGGCAGGCCCAAGGCTGAGTCAGGGATGCAAATAAACATGGAGAGAGATGCCAAAAGAGGAAGGACGAGGGGAAGGAGGGAGAGGACAAAGGAGGTGGGGAGAGGGGGGAAGGAAAGGGGGGGATGGAGGAAGGAGGAGGAGAGATGGGGAAAGGGGAAAGAGGAGATGAGAGGGAGAGGGAAAGGGAAAGGGAGAGAGGGAGATAGAGAGAAGGAAGGAGGGAGGGAGAGAGGGACAGGAAGCGAGAGGGAGACAGAAGGAGAGGGAGAGGGAGAGAGAGGGGAAGAGGATCAGGCGGAAAGATACATACACTCCTGCTGCCATACCTCCCTAGGGTAGAATGTAGGCCCTTCATGGGCAGGACTATTTTCTGTTTTACCTCTGTATGTCTCAAACTTGATGCCTTACACACACAATAAACACTTAATAAATGCTTGATAGGTTGAAGTCCCAAGCTCCCTTTGAGACCCAGCTTGGAAGCCAATGCCTACCCAGGGCCCCCCCCCCTCCAAAATTTCTCTCCAACTACACACCTGTGCACATGCTGTATCCTCACTGTAGACTTTAAGCCTCTTGACCATAGGACTTTCACTTTTGTCTTTGTATCTCCAGGAACTCGAAAAGTGCCTGGTACACAGTAGGTACTTAATATATGCTTATTAAATTGAACTGCTGAATTTATTGCCTCCTTTTAAATTCCGATTTAAGTAGGGCACAGCAGCTTCTAAAAGAAAAGTGGGCCACAGGCTGGATAAGGTCCCACCATCAAAGAAAGGCCCTCAGAGGCAAGCAGAGAGGTGAGCAGGTTTCTTGGAACACAGAACATTAAAGATGGTACAAGCACGGCCTGAGGTTTCATCTCTCTAAGAGAAGATTTCTAGGAAGGAAAACTAGATCAGGCTCCCTCCTGTCTCTGACTCAGTTTCCTCCTCTGTAAAATGAGAATAATGTCGACATCGACCTCCCAGGGCTGTTGAGGATCAAAGAGACAGCCTATAGAACGCTCGATCCCGACCTTAAAGTGCTGTAGCAACATTGGCTATGAATGATGGAGGAGGAGGATGTCACGTACGGCTACTGACCATTCAAAGAGCCCAGGCCTTGGCCGTGATGATAAATCGGCTGTTCTTCTTTCAAAGGATCAGCCTCGTTTTAGAAAAGGGCAATTCTTTGGAACCTGCATTTCCTTTCCCCAAGACTTTATGGCCTTCCAGGCCCATGGGTTTCCACTCAAGTCTCAGGAATATTTTGGTTTAAAGGCCCTGGTCCATTTGCCAAAGAGCCTGAGAGTCCAGGGCCAGGAAACGGCCACATTCTTGGAGTCATGTCTAACGCTCCGCCAGTCTCAGGAACCTGGCAACCTTTCACAGAACCACACTTGGTCCATAACAGGGGATACACAAGTTCAAAGAAGGATTCTTAGCCCTTCTCTCTTGGGCTACATGATTCATGGGGAAAACTCGCTTGTTTTATTTTCCTTGGTTTGGGCCATTGTTCTCGGGAGGATGCCCATCCGCAGCTTATTAAACACGACTGCCATGTGTGATTAAGCACAACCACAATGTTTACCGATGCCACTTCTGTGATGTCAAACATTTTGCCATCGGCAGCGGCCTTCGAAGTCTCTGAGACAAGACAAGGGAATTGCTGGCTTTAGCACACAGAAAAAAATTGAGGTCCCCCCCTCCCCCGCCTCACCTCCCCCCATGCACTCCTGACATCCAGGCCTTTTGAGCCACCATCATGACCCAGGTGACTGAGAACTTAATGGTGCATTTATAAAAAGGGACCCCCTAAAGAAGCCCCTCACTGAATGTCCCTCCCTACAAGCTGGGCCCTTGGACAGTGGTTCTTGCCTCACACAAACCCTTAGGCCATGGTCAGGTCTTTGAGAACAGGTTCTGGCCATGAAAAGCATCTTGAAACTTTTTTAAATGTGGAAGTGAATTGATTTGGGCCTGGTCACACAATGAAGATTGGGATGCCCCACATACCTTAGGGCCATCCCCTTACGTGCTCCCCTGCCCAATCCTGGCCTTTCTCTTGTGTATCTTCACTTAGCCACATCTTCCAGCCTGGATGACCAGTGGATATTCTAGTCTACAATGCATTTCACCCATGTACCTCCATCCATGGCCTCTGATTGCACCTTGTCAAATTCAGCTCATGGCTCCAGGCTGGTGGGTCTTTCTGAGATCTGATTCTGCCCTTCAGTGAATCAGCCACTAATCCCCCCAGATTCTTATCATGTGCAAATCCCACAAGCTCCTGGCCAAGTACACTGGAGAGAAGAAGGCTGGGCCTGAGTGTGTCTTCAAGTTCGAAGTCAAGAATCAAGTGGCCAAACCCCGAGGCCACTGAGGAACTCTGGACCTGGTCACAGCCTGGTCCCATCATCCCTACCTCTCCTCTGGTCGAGGAGATCAAGGAAGGCCTGATGGAGGAGGTAGTGTCTGAGCTAGGCCCTGAAGGGTGTGAAGACCTCCAGCAGGTATCCATGTGGGAGGCAGAGGTTCAGAGCCGATTATCTAGCCATGCCAGGGCTTTAGCAGACCCAGGGGGAAAAACCTTCTGTGCTTTCAGTAAATAATCCTGTTACACAGCCATTCAACATGCATTGCCCAAGAATCAGCTGTGTGCAGAGAAGAGAGGCTGTGTAGCCCACCTCAGTGAGGGCGGGGAGAGGTAGGTCAGGGACCTGTGGCCCAGAGAAACTGAGTGACTTGCTTATGGTCACACAGGCAGTAACCATGAGTTCCCTACTCCAAATCCAGGGCTCTCCCCACTGAGCCACACTGTCTCTTCCCTCACTCTTCCACATCCAGAGGCTACACTTTCTTAAAGCTAACAAAACCCCTTACAAATATGTCATTTGACTCACAACAACCCTGGGAGGTAGGTGAAAAAACTGAGGCAAACTGAGTTGGAGTGAATTGCCCAGGGTCACACAACTAAAGTCTGAAGCAGAATTTGAACTCAGGTCTTCCTGACCCCAGGTCCAGAGCTCTATCCACTTCACCACCCAGCTACCACCAATGTGGCACTTGCCTGGCCACCCACTACCCCACAAAGCAGCCCCCTTCCACTTTCAGGGAGCTTTAGTCATTCGAAAGTTCTTCCATTAAGCTGAACTCTCCCTTCAGATGGAATCTAGAAGGTAATCTCCCTCACAGTAGGGGCCATTTCATTGCTGGCACAGCCTGGCACATGGAAGCTGCTCCATCGAAGCTTCTCCACTGACCTCATTCTCTTCCCAGGTGGGCGAAATTCCTTTGGGCCCCACCTTTGACATGTGTACAGGTAACTTCTGTCACCCCCAACTTCTCCTGTTAAGACTTTCCCCTCCAGAGGTCACATCTACCCTCTCCTTAATGATGGCTGGCTATCAGGGACTGCTGATGCCTGAGAAAAAAACAGACCCTGGGATGGATTGCAGTCACTTAGACTGGATGCGTTCACAACGTGCACGTCTGGGAACAGCCCGTTCCTTCAGAGAGCCCCGGACTTCAGGAGCTGCCCTGGACCAGGACACAAGTGGAGAAGGCACATCTCCAGGAAGGCTCCAGAATGACAAGAAAGCCATTAGCTGCAGATGCAGCCACATGTGGAGAAAGGCCACAGGACAGGGGGATGGAGGGGCAGCGAACCCACCCACCCCCGCCCTGGCATCGCCAGAAAGGACCGACTCCTGCCTGGCAGAGTCACCTAGGCATTAGTTCTGTGTGCCTAGGGATCGGTCTGTCCGATCCCTTACCCCAGGGGTAGCTGGGTCTGGGGAACACCAGCAGCTCCATCCCCTTAAATCGGAGGAAGCCCAAGAAAAGCAATCAGTGTTGGTCAGAGACCTAACTAATCACTGCTGCAAACACAAACGGCTGGTTTTTTCCGTTTGTTTCTGTGGTAAACAGACAAATGTTAAAAACAGAAAAAAGTGAGTGCGTAGGAGGGAGCAAAAGAGGAGAGAGCTTCCGTGCTTGCATTAACCACTGGCCAGGCCCCCATCACCGGCCCTTCAAAGGCCGGCCCTCTTCTGTGGCCCCTGGGAGGTCAAAGGCAGTCACAGGGAGTCATTTGTTCACTTGTTTTAGACTCCGAGCCAACTAGGTCAGCTTGTCCAATTTATTTCCTCTGCCAGCTTAAATGGGACAGTAAATAAATCTCTAAAAAGTGAGCAATTTATTCTTAGAGGCAAAATAAAGCTCAACATAACAGCCCCCCTTTTCCTACAGCACTTTAAGGATTACAAAGCACCATCCTGGTGACACCCCTTCAGGTCCTTTCCAATAAATGGTGGGAGGAGGAAAACCACAGCTCAGAGGGGTAAGGGTCTGGTCCAGGTCATAAGGCTGGTTATTTAGAAGAGTACCCAAATTCGCCCATTTCCTAGGGCCTGGTAAAGAAATGGCGAGGTCTGCCTCATCCAACATCTGCCAAGAAACTCCAGTCCTTCACTCCTGGTCACTGGTGAACCCCATCTCCCTCTTCTGTGCATTTCCTGGTGTTTAGCATCAGAGGAGGAGAGGTGGGGACGGGGATGGGTGGGGGTGGGGGGAGGACATTGGTCAGTAGCCTGCATGATTCTGATGTACAGATGGGAGACATTAGGTGGCACAGTGGATAGAGTGCTGGGCCTGGACTTAGGAAGACCCGAGTTCAAATTCTCAGATCCTTGCTGCCACGTCAGACTCAGTTCCCTCCATTGTAAGATGAAAACAACAGTAGGGTTGTTGTGAGGATCAAACGTTAGCGAAGGTCTTTGAAAGCACTGTATCATTGCTGGCTGTAACTGCTGTCAAAAAGCCTGCGAGGGGGACTTTGTCCTGTGGAGTCAGGTGCTTCCCTGTGATCAATAAACCATAAGAACAATGCAATCTTATATTCTCTGGACTCAGGCTACAGAGTGAGGGGTGTGTGTGTGTGTGTGTGTGTGTGTGTGTGTGTGTGTACACATATACATCCACACGAATATACATAAATGTATACACGTGTACACAAACACACATATTTTGGACACAGCCAATGTGGACATTTGTTTTGCCTGACAAATTTGTCTCTATTTGTCTGTAACGGGGGTTTTGTTTTTCTTGATTTCTCAAGGTGGGGGAGTGAAGGCGGAGGTGCAGGAAAGAGGCAGAAGGGAGAGAATGCAGAATTGAAAACAAAACAAAATCTAATTTTTTAAAAAAGAATATGCCCAAGCTGCCATATAGCAGACAGCTGTGGACCACCACTGCCCTAGGAGAAAGAAGAACATGGCCCAGGGCAGAGGCGTGGGGTCAGGGTGACCACACCATGAATGAGGGACTTTGGAGAAGGAGAGTCAAAGTCGCCATCAGTGAAATGGGTGATGGGAAGAAAAGGGAGTAAGGGACACAGGGGTGTGAGATAATGGGCTGGAGAATGGGGAGATTTGGGGCAGGGATACTGGTTAGGAGGAGAGAGGTGATGAAAGCCAGAACTAGGCGGTGTGTGTGAATGGAGAGAAGCCCTAAGGGGACACAGGGGTCAGCTGGAGAAACAGATGAGCAAGGCCTGAGGCACACTGAGTGGATGCCTTGCGGTGGGGCCTTTCAGGATGGGGAGGCACAGATGGGCCATGATCTGCATTGGAGGGCAAGGAGGACCTCTGGGATGGCTGAGATTGCAGACCAGGGGAGCACGGAGAAGAAGCAAATGTACTTGACATCTGTTGGTTGTCTATTCTCTGGTCATTCAAGGCACCTGTGAATGGGGATGAGCCATCATCCTCTGCACACCCAACCGTGAGGTCGAATGACCTAGGGATGTTTTAGGCCAGAGAGGAGGCATAGGTGGGATATGGCACTGTTACCATCTGGAAGCCTTATCTGTTGGGCAGCAGAGCTCAAGGCCCGTGGAACAAAGGGGAGGAGGCCAGTAACACCGAAGACACTGAGAGACGAGTCGCCCCACATACCCCTCGCCTTTCTCATCTCTGCAGCACCTCTCATATCTGACTCCTCACCACTCGACCATCTCCTACCTCAGTTCAGACCCTCCTTCCCTCTCTCTATTTTTATCACAACTGCCTCCTCCTAGGTCTCCTGGTCCCACATCATACCATCCTCTGAGCCATCTTACACACATTTGCCAAAGTGGTTCCCATTAGCCCAAGACCCGACCATGGTACTCCCCTACTCAATCTTTTTGGTGACTTGCTATTGCCTCCAGGATAAAATGAAATGCGTCTGCTCAGCTTTGAAAGCCCATATAATCTGATCCCAAACCATCTTTTGGCTCTTTCTAAACACTGCTCCCCAACCTGCACGCTGAGATCCAGCCAAACTGTCCTCTTCACTAGTACTCACATACCACTCCTCATCTCTTGCCTCCACACCTTTGCACCAGCCATCCCTCATGCCAGGAATGCCCTCCCTCCTCATTTCTGCCTGAAAGAATCCCTCTCTTTATTCAAGACTGGCTCAAGCCCTATCTTTTGCTTGATATCTTTTCCTACCGTTCCCCTCCCAAGCTGCCAGTGTTTTCCCTGCCAAGACACATTCTATTTCATTATCTAATTTATACTTATTCATTTTGTATTTATTCTGTATAGACTCATATGTATTTGTTGTCTTCCTCATTAGAATATAAACTCCCTGTTGGTTGAGATTGTCCCATTCCCTGTCTCTGTATACCCTGGCACCTAGCTCAGTGCCCAGAACAGGATAAATACTTAATGAACACTTGTTGACTAGTGACTGATAAGTGACCTCACCAAAATCAAAGGATGGGATTTAAACTCAGCTCCTGTGGGTCCAAGTTAAACACCAGTACAAGGTGGCTGGCCCTGCCTGACACAGATCCTACTAGGGTCTGCAAGCATCTCTCAAGGGACATGGATTTAGGGCACCCAAAGTGCCCAGGGGTGGCACTGGGGCTGACAGCCCAGGGACATCCCTTCAGAGAGGTGTTGGATTATTACCACCCGCCTCCCGGCCTCTGCCATTGCCTCAGATCAAAGTCTTGGTTATTTCCACACACACAGTCCATTTATCTGTCAGCAAGAAGCTCCCCAAGGCTCCTTGCCCCCAGAGAAGACAGAGAAAAGAAGGCGATTTCATTTAAACTGTTCTTCCTGACCCAACAGCTTGCCCCTGGCCCTTCGGACAAGCAGCCGATGCCATCCTTCTGAGTACCCGTTAATCACCGCATTACGCCCGCCTCTATCATAACAAATTGGCAATTATGTTTAACCCGCTCGGAAGGCAGCATACCTCACCTGGCGCTAATTACTTTTTCCGCAAAAGCAACTTGGGGAGAAACGACAGGAGAATCGGCACTGAGCCTCCTGGGGCTGCGGGGTCGTCTGAGTCTCGGGCAGCCACCAAAACAACCCGGCAGCAGTAGCCCTCGGGGCCGGCTGCCCCCACCACTTCCATCTGCAGATGAGGCCACAGAGGCTCGGCAATCTGCAGTCGGATGATTTGGACCAAGAATGCAAACTCTAGTACCGGAAGACATTTCTCACGGACTCCAGTCCGACAGCCCGACTGCTTTTGGCTGTTGGTGTTCAGTTGTTTCAGTCGTGGCCAACTCGCCATAGCCCCATTTGAGGTTTTTCACAGATGAGGAAACAGAGTAAAAGGACTTGCCCAGGATCACACGGCTAGTAGGTGCCCGAGGGTGGACCTGAACTTGGGTCCTCCTGACCCCAGGCTCAGCACTCCATCCACTGTACCACCTGACTTTTTCTTTATCGATGGGAAACCAAGGCCCAAGGAATTTAAGGTCACAGAGAAAACCACTAACCTCATCTGGCTAAGAAAACCATTGATTACAAGCTGAGAGGCCCCTTCAAGGTGACATAGGGCCACCCCTTCATTCTGCAAATGGTCATACCTCAGAGGTCATCTCCAGGCCCAACCCCCTTATTTTACAGATGGGGAAACTGAGGCCCAGAGGAAGGCCACATAAGTAAAAAGTAGTTTAATAAAGAAGCTTCAGGGGAGAGGGTGTTGGGAGACGGTGTTACATCCCCCATAAGCAGGGCCACAGGGCTGCAGCAAGCTGTGATGGGGACCCTTGCAGTCCTGCAATAACAGAATCGGCCGCTCATCTCCAGCAGAAGACACATTTTAATGAAGCCACCGAAAGGCACAGACTGTTCTTAACCCGTTAATCCAGGCAGAACAGAAACAAACGGTCCCCAAAGCCGAGGGGGACGTGTTCCTGCTCCAGGGAGAGAGGACCAACTTGATGCTGTCTAACATTGTCTACAGAAGTGCTGTGTTTCTCTGGCAGAGGAGAAAATCAAAAGATGAAACATTAAATGTTAAAAAAAAAAATACGGAATTGACTGGAGGGGAACTTGCTGCAGCTGAAACACATGAGCTGGGTGAGATCATTTCAAGACCCGGGGCTGAACAAGGCCAGGACCACAGCGCCCCCTGGAGGCCATTCTCTTGCAAGGGAAGTCCCAGGGATTTATCACCGAGCAGGGCAGCAGACGGTCTTCGTGGGCATCCCACACAGAGACCGGACCTCCAGGCCAAACATTTATTTGTTATCTATCTGTTTGGTTGTTTGTTTATTCCAGGGCACATCTGCCCTGATCTAAAAATCACTGAAAAAGCCCCAAATGATATTTCTACCTTCAATTGGGGCAGGGTGGCTATTTGAGTCACAATTCATGCCAGCATGGCACACAATGACCAGGGGTCAGGAGGAGGAGGCAGACATCCTGCCTCTGCTGTGTGACCCTGGACAAGTCACTCAACCTTCACAAGCCTCGGTTTCCCCAACTATACAATGAGAAGGTTGGGTTGGTTGGCCAACAAGGTTCCTCTCAGCTCTGAAGCTATGACCTTATGGTCCTGAGAAACTAAATGTGGAAACAGAGCTAAGGTAAAGACCTGCCTCCTAGTGGATCCAGTTTCCTCATCTGTCAAATACAAAGAAAAAAAATCTGTAAAAATCTATGGTGTTCAATGGACTCTAAGGTTCTTTCTAAGTCTCAAAGCTGGGATCCTAAGTCACTTCTTTATGGGTCTCAGTTTATGCCCCTGAAAAATGGCCTTGTAGGCTAAGTAGGTCTACGGTCCCAGGATCGTCCATAAAATGGCCTCGGTGGCCCCTTGTAGGTCTGACTGTGATCCCAAACACTTTCTCATGCTGGGAGCCAGAAGGAAGGGGAGATCTCCCAGTTGCCCCTTCCCTTTTGCTTCAACAGAAGGATGGGAGGGACCTGGTTGGGTCCCCGGCTCTGCCCACTGAACAGAGCCACATCCTCACTCTGGATGATCCTCTGCAGCAGCTCTCCCAGGGTCCTGGCCCTCTGGCCCCACACCTCTCTGTTACCCTGGTAACATGTGGGAGCTTTTCAGCTGAAATCCCCGAGGGATTGCTAGCCATTGGCAGCCCCGGCAGCTCCTGTCACCCTTCCCTTGCCCTGCTCTCTTCAGGCCTGCCCCCGCCCCCCATGCTGAAAGAGATTCGGGGACAGAAAGGAGGGGAAGGGGCTTGCTCCAAGGCTGGCCCTCTAAGCTATGCCTGGCCTGGGCCCAGGAAGCACAGGAGGGCAGATGGATCGCATGCCTGGTGAAAGCTGCTTAGTAGGAATTATCCTGACCAGGGTATAACTTCCAAGTGACATATTTTGTCAAACACGACACTATTTGCTTTTTCATATTTAATTCTCTAGTTTGCTTCTGTTTATTTTCAGGGGTGGAAAAATCCCTCTTTTTGGTACAGTGGCTCCATCTCCTATCACTCCATTCCCAATAACTGGGTCAGAAGATCTGGGTTCAAATTCTGCCTCTGACACTGTGTGACTTTGGGCAATTCACTTAAACTCCCTGTGCTTCAGTTTCCCCTTCTGTAAAATCAGAGGGCCAGGCTAGTTGGCCTCTGAAGCCCTTTCCACGTCTACATTTTCCAGCCTAGATTTTTTGTTTTGTCTTCTATGCCACTAAAAGCTCTTTTTTTCCCCTTCCCAAACCTTCTTTGAGAGCAGGGGCTGGTTTTGCCTTTGTATCCCCAGTATTTGGTATGGTGGCTGGCACATAGTAGGTATCTAATAAACGCTTATTAACCAGTTGATCAATAGAAAACTATGGTTCCAAATGATTCTGTTTCATTCTCCTATTAAACTATTCTCCATGAGTAGAGGTACTAATTTTTCATTGCCCCCTAGCACCCAGAACAGAGTTCTGCATACAGAAGGTGCTTAATAAATGTTTATTGTGGTTGCACTTCCTCTTTCTAGCTCCTGGCCTTTGAGCTCCCTGAGGACAGGGCCTCTGTCTTATTTAAACTCTTTTTCTACCTCCCCCAGCATACTGTATATACTGTATACCACAGGCGATTAATAAATCCCCTGCCTCATTTTTCTCCCCAAATGAAATGGAGCCCAGGAAGCTTCTCTGCCATCTCGCTGAGCTTTGGCAGGTGCAGCTTTATGACCTGGGCCCCTGGGATTCTTTCCCAACCCCCACATGACTGACAGTTATAGCCTTGGCTCCCAGGGAGCGATCTTCAGTGGGAATAAGTGGTTTCCTTTTGGACAGGGTCCTTGGAGGACAGGAAAGACCTAAGCCGTCCTGGAAAGAACAGGCTTCAGGCATGGCTCGATCACACTCTGGCCTAATAAAGAACAGACTTCAGCCGTGGCTCAATCATACTCTGGCCTAACGGATCATTTTTCTGTTTGTGTTGGTTTTTTGGGAGTTTCCTGGTGCTAGAGCCTACCCCTTCCCACATAGGAATTCCCCAAAACTAAAACTGCAAGTCTGCCCATCCATCAGTCAGTCAGTCAGTCAACAAAGCCCTGACTGCCCGCTGGGCAGAGACAGGCCAGGACCACAGAAGACAGAGCTGGGAGGGGCCCCAGAGGTCAGCCAGTCCAAGCCCCTTGGTTTACAGGAGAAACTGAGGCACAGAAGGGTTAAGGGACCTAGTCAAGGTCACCCAGGTTCTAAGAGTCAGAAGTGAGATTTGAACCCAGGGTCTCTGATGGCAGAACCAGGGCTCTTTTAAGAAAAAGGGAATGACTATCATGCTCTCTCATGAGAAAGGTCTGCCAAGCACTTCACAGACTTTCTCCCCTTCAGAGCAGCATTCATGTACTCCCAGCATAGAACACAGTGCTCCATATACAGTAAGGGCTTAGTGCATGCTTCCTCATTTATTCACTCTCTCAAGTGCCCTGGCCACACCATTCATTCTAATACAAGTAGGATGCGTCTCTGGAGAAATCCTTTGGCCTCTCTGGGCCTCTACCTCATCTGTGAAATGAAGTGACTGTGGCATCTGGGATTGAATGCGTCTTTGTTCTCAAGGATGCTGGAAGGGGGGGGAGGAGGACCTTCATCATCCTCGTGGTTCTAATGACCATATCCAGGGACCTGAGAGGCCCTGTCCTGGGGCAGCACAAACTGGGCCAGAATGATTAGTCAGAAGGCCAAAGTTAGAGTCCAGCTCTATGCCTGGGAAGCCTTGGGCAAGTCATTCCTTTCTCTGGATGTTGGTTTCCCTCTCTGAAAAATGAGGCAGCTGGACTCTATGGTCTCAGAGGTCCTTTCCCCCTCCAGACTGAGAATCCAAGGTCACATCAATACTCTGTGCCTCAGTTTTCCCATCCATGAAATGGAGGGAATGACAGAGATGGCCTCAGAGGTCTGGGACCCAAGACCCCTTGTAGAAGCCAGCCTGAGCCTGCAGATCCCCCCAATGTTTTAGGGAGTCAGACCCTGCAGGGTCCCAACTCCAAGCAGACTCTGAAAGACAAACAGAAGCATAAACAAAAGAACTCACTGCTGATGGGGGAGGCGGATGGTCACAGGCCCCTGGCAGCCCAGTACTCAGCGAAGGGGAGAGGAGGCTGTGTCAGGCTCAGAACCGACAGTGATGCCCAGAGTGGCAAGAGCAGCAGAGCCTCCACTGCCGCCACCGTGACTTGCTATTTTTGAGACACTTTCTTTGGGAATCCTTGAGGAAGGAAGGCCACAAAAAGCCTGACCCCCTCGAAGGGAGGGCAAGGCTGTTGTTTCATGATACAAAATGGCACCTTTATCTTGGCCACCAGCAACTATCCCACAGGCCACACACATCCTCCTTTCCCTGCTCACCCCTAAAAGAAGGAAGCCCATAACACAGAAGGAAATGAGGAAGGAAGGGTGGGTCTGCTCCCTTCACATGTCTTCAAAAACCCTGGGCCCTGGGCAGAGACAACAAGGGTCTGGGGACCTGGAGGAAACCTTCGCCCTCCGCTTGGCATGCTCAAAGCCAGGCACCAGGTAGAGAAGCACAAGAGCCCATGGGATGCAGAATAAATGGGGCTCCCTGTGCCCGATGTGGAAGGTGCCTAATAATAACCCCCTCTACATCTGCTATGTACAGTACTTCCTCATTTCAGAAGTGCCAGAATTCTTCCCCACTCTGTTTCCATGACTTCAGAAATCAAACATTTGCAAAGAGAAAACCTACAAGAAAGTGGAGACTAAGGAAGTTTAAAGATAGATACTGCACAGTCCTGGCTGGTCCTGGTGGCCCTCCCAGAAAGAAGGTCCCTGTGGCATCCACAGACCCATTCTAGAGATAAGGTGAATGAGGAAAGGAGAGAAGGAAAGAATAAAGGGAGAGAGGAGGAGGGGAGGAGAGGGAGAGGGATAGACAGGGGAAAGAGAGGGAGAGAAGTCACAGGGAGGGTCACTGATGAATGGATCTGTTTATCTTTTCTGCAAGCTATGGGAGGGTTGATTTGACTTCTGTGCCTGGAGTCATAGGGGACTGTGGTAGCCTGGTGGCAGAGCAGATGGCCAGACGGCTTGGGTAGAAGGGTAGATGGGCTGGGAAGCTCGGCCATGTCTGAGGATGCCTAGAGAAAGTCCACATTCACTCACTCAACAATCAGAACTGCTCCGGCCAGGAGACCAGTTCCATAACTGGATGAATGAATTTACCCAGGAGCATCTGAGTATGATTTCTAGAGGTCTAGTCATAAGATGTAGAAATGGAAAGAACCTGAGAAATCACTTTATCTGATGCCTTCATTTTAACAAATGGAGAAACTGAGGCCCTACCAAGAACCATCTAGTCTAACCCCTCATTTTAGAGATAAGAAGTCTCAGGGACTTCCCCAAAGAGGAAGGAGCCAAGCCAGGCAGTGTTTGAATGAGGCCCTCTGACTTTCCTGAGAGGGAAGGAACATCACCCTCTCTCAGGAGAAAGGTTTGCAAAGTGCTTTGTAAATACCGCCTCATTTTACCCCAACCATAACCTTGTGAGGTGGGGCTTTATTATTATCCTCTTTTACAAATGAGGAAACTGAGTCAGGCAGCGCTAACATGCCTTGCTCAAGGTCACACAACTAGCCAACATCTGATCTAGGATTTGAACAGAGATCTTCCTTCCCCACCCAACTGCTTCTAGTGACCCTAAAGGTCCCAGAGGAAGCTGGGGGAGGGGCAGTAAGGTAGGCTCCAGGTCCCCACAGATCGGGGCTGGTCCAGATTATGGGACTTCTCCTTGGAGGGAGGGGCAGGGAGGGCAAGGGAGTCGGGGTGAAATGGCCAAGGGACAGAGAAGAGCAGCAGGGGCCTGGCCAACGCTGGCACAAACACACCCACGTGTGCCCCCTGGCCTCGCCCTGTGACCTCATTCCTGGTCATTCAGGAAGCTACCAATTGACAGAAAGGACTAAGGGCTTCGAGGATCTACCCAAACCTTCCTCTCCCCACTCCCAAAGAGAATAATCAACATTCACTGAGCACCTACTATGCACCAGGTGCTGTACTAAGGTTTGGGGATGAAGAAAGAGGCAAAGGACAGTCCGCTGCCCTCAAGGAGCTTACAATCTAATGGAGGAGACAACATGCAAAGTTATGTTCAAAGCAAACCTTCCACAGGATAGAAATAAGGACCAGAGGGAAGACACCGGAGTTAAGAGGGGCTGGGAAGGCTTCCTGCAGATGGGGAGGTCTGAGCTGGGACTTAGAGGAAGTCAAGGAGGGCAGGAGGAAGAGTGGAGGAGGGAGAACCTTCCAGGATGGGGGAATGGAGAGAATGCTCAGAGCCCAGAGATGGAAGGGCTTGTTCGTGCAACACCCTGGAGGCCTAGGTCCCAGAGTTGAAGAGTAACTGGTAGAGTGCAAGGTATGGGAAGACCAGGAAGATGGGAGGGGGCCAGGTTCTGAAGGGCTTTGAATGCCAGAGCATTTTGTATTCGATCTTGCAGGCCATAGGGAGCCACTGGAGGTTACTGAGAAAGGGGGTGCCATGGTCAGACAAGGGCTTTAGGAAAATCCTTTTATTGGCTGAATGGAGGATGGACTAGAAGGGGATATGGCAGGGTAGGGAGACCTCCCAGCAGCTACTGCAACAGTCCAGGCATGAGGTGACCAGGGCCTGTGCCAAGGTCAGAGAAGAGAAGAGGGCACATTCTGTGAAGGCAGAAGCAACAGGACTTGGGAACGGCTCTGATACGGAGGGTGAGAGTGAAGAGTCCAGGATGGCACCTATGTTGAGAACCTGGGGGACTGGGAGGATGGGGGCACCCTTAACAGTAATAGGAAAAAGGGGGGGTGGTTAGAGGGAAAGCTAATGAGTTCAGTTTTAGACACATTGAGCTCAAGATGTCTACTGGACATCCAGCTTGAAAGGTCTCAAAGGCAGTTGGAGATGCAAGATTGGAAATCAGGACATAGTCTGGGGCAGGCTAAGCATAAATAATTCTCAAAAGAAGAATGAGAAACAATTAATAACCATATGAAAAAATGCTCTAAATCACAAATGATAAGAGAAATGTAAATCAAAACAACCCTGAAGTTTCTCCTCGAACTGACATTTTACCATAAATTAGCAGAGATGTCAAAAAACCATGTTGGTGGGGCTGTGGAAAGACAGGCACATTAGTGCACTGTTGGTAGAACTGTGTGCTAGTACAGCCATTCTGCAAATTTTAAGTTATGCAAATAAAGTGGCTAAAATGTCCATTCACTTGGATTTGAGGCAGCTAGGTGACGACACAGTGCATAGAGAGCCTAGCCTGGAAGCAGGGAACAGAGTTCTTCTTTCCCCACCCTAAAGGTCGCTAGAGTTCAAATCTAGCCTCAGACACTTACTAGCTATGTGACCCTGGGCATGTCATTCAACCACTGCCTACTTCAGCTTCCCCAACTGCAAACTAGGGATTGTAACAGCACCTACCCTGAAGGGTTGATGTGAGGTTTGAGACGACATCTGTAAAAAATACCTAGTACAGCGCCTGGTACGCAGGCTTGTTCTCTTCCTGCCCTTCCCTGTCTTTGTGGCCCTGAGGACACAAAGACAGAAGTGAAACAGGCCTTGGTCTCAATGGGCCAACATTCCTCTGGGGAGACAATATGTACACGTGGTACATAGAAGGTATTTTAGAGTGACTGGGGCAATCAGGGAAGACCTCATGTAGGACAGTGTAGGGGATGGGCTGGAATCAGGGAGAGGTCCCCTCAGTAGGTTCCCTCCCAAGTCTCCCTCACCTATGTTTCCCCTTCGTGGCGCCCATAGCAGACACTCAATCAACAGTCTAAGGAATTAGTTATTCCAACAGTAACTCTTTCCTAAAGCAGTTTTCTAGGATTCCTTACCGCCCCTTTGGGAGCATTTTCTGCTCATTTTCCAGACGAGAAAACGCTGAAGAACAGGAAAGCAAGGGGTGGGCTGGTCCGTTGGGGAGAGTGGAGTTCCATCACTGGCCTCTGCCAACTCCCAGTCTAGGCCCTGGGCCTATCCTGGACCTGGGGCTCGGGGAACCTCCCTCCTCTTCTTGCAGGAAGGGTCTCTTGTGTGTCTGAAGCCCTCCCAAAGTTTGTCCTTTTCTTCTGCCTCCTCTTGTCTGGTTCAGCAAACTGAGTACAGACCCCAAAGTCCCTCGCTGATTGGAGAGCCAAACTCATTTCATCTTTTTCGAAATTAAACATAGAAGCACAGGTTTGCACACTCAGAGAGCAGCCAAGACCTTTCATGCTTCTCTAGAAGGGAAATGCTTCCTTACCATTTCCAGTTAAGGAACTTTGGTGCTGACCTTGACCTTGACCAAGTTTAGCATGCTTGGCACAAGGGGCTATCCAAGAGGATCCGAGGGCCAGAGCTAGAAGACACCTCAGAGGCTCTGGACTCTGAGCCCCTTGTCCAACAGCGGAGGAAACTGAGTCATACACATACCTAAGTGTCAGCAGTCAGGGTCGGAATCTGGGCTCTTCCCACTACACCAAATCTCCATCAATTTAGTAATTCAGTAATTACCAAGTGTGTGTAATATCCTCTGCCTGGGCTGGGGGAGGCACAGGCTAATAAGGAAACAAGACACAGAAACTGGAAGCTGGGATGTCCAGTGTGACCCGATAATAAGCAGTAGGGGAGAAGTGACCAGATGTGACACGGGCAGACTTCCCAGTGGGATCTTACATTTAGAGCAGGGGATCCTACAGGCCCCTGAGGGTTCCCAGGAGAGATTTCAGGGGTTCCATCAGTCTGGACAGGAAAAAAAGATATGTCTTTATTTTTACTAACCGTCTCAATGAGATTGAGATTTGATTATTTCAATTATTAGATTGAATGATTTAAATTATTGATTATTTTAAAACATGGGCCAAAAGAGAGGTCCACGGGCTTCCCTGGGCTGCCCAAGGGGTCTGTGACCCACAAAAAAGGTCTAGACCAAGAAGCAGCCCCCAGAGCCCATTGAGGCTCAAATCTCTTTCTTTTACAAGGATAAACTGAGGCTCAGAGAGAGGTGTGACACGGCTTAGCCAGTCATGGTCTAGTTAGTGACAAAGCCAGGGTTTGAACCCAGTTTCTCTGACTCCAGAGCTGGAGCTCTTTCCACTTAATCACGTTTTGATTTCTTCAGCACACAAAGCACTGGCCTGGAAGTCAGGAAGACCCGAGTTCAAATCTAACCTCAAACACTCAGTATGGGCAGTGGTGGGCAAGTCATTTGACCTTTGTCTGCCTTGGTTTCCTTAACTGTAAAGTGGAGACAATAACAGCACTCACCTGCCAAGGTTATTGTGAAGACCAGTAAAGCACAACCCGGCACGCCACAGGAGCGTAACAAAAATTAATTTTATTATTTTAAGAATCTATTTTATTATTAATGATAATATAACTTATGCTATTTTAAAATTAATAATAAATTTAATGAAAATGGATAATGATAATTAATTTTAAAACTCTTTCCTTCCTTCTTACCTTAGATGCATTAATTGTGTTTGTGCAAAAGCTTTCCAATTCATATAATCAAAATTATCTATTTTCTTTTTTGTGACTGCTTCCATCTCTATTTGGTCTGGAATTTATTTCCTACCCTTAGCTGCAAAAGACCTTTGTGTGAGCTGCTTTTCATTTTTTATGCTGTGATCTTTGAAATTCAGGTCATTTGAATTTATTGCAGGGTACGGTAGAAGATGATGGTCTCAGGCTAATTTATGCCAGAGACTGTTTTCCAATTTTCCCCATAGTTCTTATCAAATAACAAGTTTTTTCCAAAGGAATTTATGTTTTCAGGTTTATAGAACACTGGGTTACAGAGTTCAATTCTTTCTGATGCTTTTTCATCTAGTCTGTTCCATCAACCAAAGGAAAGGGGCCCTAGACACCAAATCGTTATACCGTAGCAGCAGTTTTTGTGGTAGCAGAGAATTGGAAACAAAATAGAAACACATCTTGGGGAATGGGTTAAAGTAACAAATTGTGGCACATGACCACGAGGGCAGATCTCTGTGCCCTAAGAAACCACAAATACTATGAATACAGAGAAGCATGAGAAGATGTACATGAACTGATGCAGATAGAGGGGAGCAGAGCCAAGAGAACCATACATTCAATGACTGTAATGATGTAAATGGACAGAACAACCACAACAAGATGTTTCAACATCAGAAATAGATAAGATTTTATCAGTGGAAATAACCTTAAAGAAGGAGCACAATCATCTGCAACAATCGCCACTACAAGCGAGGAACATTGGACTTGTAGCTGAAATCTCCCCTATGGGGAGATGCCTCCATTAGAATGGAAGCTCCTTGAAGGCAGGCACCCTCTGACTTTTCTATTTGTATCCTAAGTGCTTAGCACAGAGCTCTGCACATAGTGGGAATTTAACAAATCCTTATTAATTAATAACAATCAAAAGCAAAGGCTGAAAAACTATAATGACTAAACTTGTCCCCAAAGAAGAAAGGGGGAGGAGTTCATATAATGTCAGTTGTTTTTTATGCGTTGGTCAGTTTTACTGAATTTTTCTCTTTTTCAAAAAAAAATCTTTATTATAAGAGTATCTTTCTGAGAAGGGGGAGGTGAAGGGATACAAGGGAAAATCTAGGGAACATGAAAACAAAAGACACCAAAAAAAGTCTATTATATAAAAAATAATAAGGTAATTTACATTTAATATACTCTGTTTCAAATATGAGACACGGCACAGCGGCTAGAAAAACCAGGAACACCCGCCCCTAACACGTACCAGATCTGTGACCTCGGGTAAGTGACTTAGCTTCTCAGCATTCTAGATAATTCCCTAAAATGGCTCCATTTGGACATGACACTGACTGGCATTGATCAAGGGCATTTCCTCATCCAGGATTTCCCTCCGTTAATGAAGTCACAAGCCCAGTTCCCAACAGTCTGGGTAAAAATGGAAGAGAATGTACTAGAAAGGTTTCCAGAAGAGACCTCAGAAATGAGCGTCATTATTGTTCTGTTGTGTCCAACTCTTCGCGACCCCATTCGGGTTTTTCTTGGCAGAGATACTGGAGTAGTCTGCCATTTCCTTCTCCAGCCCATTTTACAGACGAGGAAACTGAGGCAAACAGGATGAAGTGACTTGCCCAGGGTCACACAGCTAGCAAGTATCTCAGGCTGGATTTAAACTCAGGTCCTCCTGACTCCAGGCTAGCGCTCTATCCACTGTGCCACTCAGCTGCTCTCTCTCCTTGGTGGGGGCCCCCCTACTACTAGGTGTCACAGAACCACAAACTCTCAAGGGGTGGAGGGACCTCAGTGGCCATATGATCCAGATCCCTCATTCCACAGTTGGAGAAACTGAGGACCAGGGGTTAAGTGACTTGGATCCTGCTCCCCCAAATCCAGCTTCTTTCCTGCTGCCCTCCAATGCCCCCGGCTCCATCCAGCTAAGCCTACATAAAACAAGAAACTGATGGTTTTCATAATGAAGGCATTTAACCATCAGAACAGGTCAAATCAGGAAAGAAATGACATGCTTCTGATATGCTGTGCACTGTACAAAGGTCTGAGTATAAAAACAGAAATTATGGTTGGCATTCTGGCCAGGAGAGTCTATTTAAGAAGCTAACCAATGTGTTTTAAGAAAATTCATTTTGAAACAGATTTATATACAAAATGTCAAGTCAATTAAAGGAGTGACTTCAGCTACTTGGAAAATCTCCTTGGAGGAGCACCATGTTCTCTGCTAAGGTCGGATGAACCCGGCCTTCCTGCCCCTGGGTCACTTACCCAGCTTCAAGATTGAGTATCTAGTCCTTTTTCAAGAAAAGCAACATTAACAACAAGGTCTAAAATATTTCAGGAAAATCACTTCAGATGTAATTTAAAGGAAGAAATAACTCTTCTATTTTGGAGAAACTTTTTAAGAGCAACAAAACATTTCCTTGTGTTTCCACTTTTTTTCTATTTTTTAAGGCAGAGCCCTTATATGAAAGCTTTGAACTGAAGAATCCCATACGTACAGCATCCCAAATGCAAGGCCAGTAGCCGGTGAGAATGTAACAAAGTGGACTGCTGTACTAACAACGCCTACTAATTCTACCATTTTTTCCTTCAAACAGTATAGGCTTGCTCCCGCTACAGACCAAGACCAGGTGAAGCACAGGATCCCAGAACAGGTCTGCAAGAGACCTCAGAGGCCATGTGTCCATCCTCCTCACCTTACAGATGAGGAAACTGAGGCACGAAGTGTTTAACTGATTCACCCAATATCACACAGGTAATTAGTAGCCAAGGTGGATTCTGGACCCAGATCCTGTAAAACTCCAAAGCCAATGGTCTTTGATGAAAGGTTCTCTCTAACAAACACTAAAATGAATCAATGAGCAGCTTGGAGAATTGTTCCCAGGGCACCACCCTGTAAGGAAGTGCTCAGACTTTGTTAGACCTTAGAGATCATTCACTGCATTTCCCAGCTAGCCCAGGCCTGGACAACTAAACAATATCCACCAGCATTGTGCCCTGTCTAGTTCCTCAGCCTATAAATAAATGATATATGTTTATCAACTGACTTACTGACTGGCTTCTCCAAAATTGGGGAAATTAACCCTACATGTTCATTTCTGGGGCTGCATTTTAGGGATTTTTGGCCTAAAGAAGATTTGGGGGAGGGAGGGGTGGAATACAATCACTGTCTTTTAATGCCTGAAGGATTGTTGCTACGGGATCCCTCTCCCTCCTCAAATTAATCCATCAACAAGCATTTATTAGCAACTACTATGTGCCAGGTACTTTGCTAAGGGCTAGGGACACAAAGAGAGACAAAAACAATCCCTACCCTGCAGGAGCTCATGTTGCACCGAGAAAGCACAAATGGAAGGAAAAAAGGGAATGACAGAAAGAGAAAGAAAGAAAAAAAGGAGAAAAAAATCTTTGGGAGGGGAAAGAAGGGGGAGGGACACAGGAGGAAGCTCTGACAATTAAAGATAACAAATATCAATAAAAATGTTTTTAAAAAGAGAAATGAAAAAGGAAGAGAGAAGGAAAGAAAGAGAAAAAAAAACAACTCTGGAAGGGGAACTTATTAGCAAGGGAGAAAAGCTAGGTGATTCCACGAAGGCAGGCCAGATCCGTGGCTCAAGGTGGAGCTACGTCCAAAGGGCTATAACACTGCGCATCCCCTTGGACCCAGCATTAGGGCTGTATCCCAAAGGGATCACAAAAAAGGAGAAAGGACCCACACATCCAAAAACATTTAGAGCGGCTCTTTTTGTGATGGCGAACAATTGGAAATTGAGGGGATGCCCATCCAGCGGGGAATGGCTCAAAAAGCTGTGGAACAGGATTGTGATGGAATCCTATTGTGTTATAAGAAATGATGAGCAGGATGCTCTCAGAAAAACCTGGGAAGATTTACATGAACTGATGCAAAGTGAAATGAGCAGGAGTGAGAGATCACTGGAACAGCAACGCCAACACTGTGCGATGATCGACTGCGAAGGACTTAGGATGAAAAATGCCATCCATCCCCAGAGAAAGAGCTGATGACCTCTGTTATCACAGAATTATCCTAACTTTCTTGACGTTTCTCGCTCTTTATTATTTACTGGCTTGCGGGGTATTTGGGGGGGGGGGGCAACACGGCTAATACGGAACCATGTTTTGCACAACTTCACATGTATAACTGACATCATATAGTTTGCCTATAGGTGGGGGAGGGGCAGGAGGGAGAAAATTTGGAACTCGATTTTTTTTAATGAATGTTAAAAATAAAAAAAAAAATTTTAAGTGGCCTGTACTGCAGGTACAAAGCCAAACTCAGAAGAGTCATAAAATCACAGGATTCCTAGACCTAGATCTGTCTGGAGCAGACCTTAGAAGGAGTTATCAGACCTGATTTTATACTTGACCAAAGGAGACTTGGGGAAAGCGACCGGCCAGCCCATCGGTTACACTGCCAAAGGGTCAAAGCTCTAGAACCAGGAGGGACCTTCGAGGCCATGGAGCTCATTTTACAGATAAGGAAACTGGGGGAGGGGGGGCCTGGAGGAAGTGTCTGTGTGACGGACTCAGCGCTGGACAGGACCTCCGAGGCCGACTACTCCAGTCCTCTCATCTGACAGACGTATCCACGTTACGCGCTACGCCAAGTCTTACAAAGCACGTTCTTCCCTTTGTGGCAGGGCTTGCAGCATCATTACCCAAACTTTGTAGATGAGGAAATGGAGACTCAAAGATCAAATGATGTGACCAAGGTCACAGAGCTGGAATTCGAACCCTAACAGCTGGAGCCTCCAGGATGCTAAGGCACACAAAACACTGTGAGTGAGTGACGTCATTAGCCCCATTGAAGAGATGAGAAGATGGAGGTTCAGTAATATGATGTGCCATGCCAACGGGCTCTGGAGCTTCAAACAAATTATCTTCCAGTTGGCTAGCTTGGCCATTAAGAGGGAAACAAGAGCTGATGATCGTCTGACATTCCTGGTCTCTAACCAATATGTGCCGGGAAGGGAAATTGAACCCAGGGTTCTTGTGACTCTAAGTCCAAACACTTAGTTGCTAGCACTTCCTACTCCCCCCACAAGTCCCTGCTTTTATTTGGTACATAATCTGTATTCATTTAATTGATAATATGTAATCTTTATGTATATCTATATTTATAATTTATATAATACGTATTTATATTTATATACACGTTGTATCTCTCAATAGAATGTAAGCCTTTGGAGGACGGGGATTTTTTGATTCTTGTCTCTGCCCCAAGGGCCTATTACAGTGGCACATGGTAAGTACCTGATGATTTACTAGGTGATGGACACGTCCAAGTTGGGACTCAATCCAGTTCTTGGAACTTCAAATCCAGTATGAAAGAATGCCACCCACAAACAAGGCACAGACTCCCAAAATGGCGTCCATTGGCACAGAACGCCCCACTCTGCCGGTTATCTCCCATCTGAAGGTCCTCATTCCCTCCCCAAAAAGGAAAGGAAAACATGTCTCCTTCTCACATGCCAATGATCCATCCTTGTATAGACATGGAAACATATTAGAGTGTATGGCCCAGCCGCCCCCCACTCTGCACAGCTAGCATGCCAGCCAAGAGAATGACATGGCCTATTTAAAATCCAGTGACAGCAAGCTCGGCATCTGTGTAATAACAGTTCTTCATGCGCCTGTCAAACATGCTAAGTGAGACAATTTTTTTCTGTTTTAGAAAAGAGGCTGAGATACAGGCACCACCAACCACCCAGACAGGGATCATAATAGCACTTATTTACATCCAACACCCACGTTCCACGACACCGGACACCTATTCTCCCTGCTCGACAATATAAACGGGAGATCAGGGAGGCTAATTAAATTTCCCAGGGCTGACATAAATTAGTGACAATTTTTAAAGGCAATATAAGTTACATTTTTGTTATGTATCCTTCTATAATATGGTGCTATACATTATTATAAAAATATAAGTTGGTATTTACATTATAGCTAAATAATAAATCAGAAGCCAGGGAAAGGAGAGGGACCTGTCATGTTTACAGTTAGAGGCAATCACAGGCACAGTGATTTCATAACTTTTTAAAGGAAAAGCACCAACAACCTTCCTCTTCTCTCTCTACCCCCAAACAATCCAAAAACCAAGAACCAAAGTGAGTTCTGGTCCCTTATCAGACTGAAAGACAGATCAGGAGCACCATCTTTCACGTCTATGGCACCAGCACTTTCTCACAGGACCCAGGGAGAAAGCTCACTATCTCAGGGAGAGAGTGAAAGTTTCATTATCCCCATTTCACATATGAAGAAAGGGAAGCTCAGATGGAGAACAGCATCACACTGGCAATAAGTGTTGGAGGCAGAATGTGAATATGAATTCGAGGCTTTCCTGACTCCAAGGTCAGCACTCTTTCCACAACTATTAAGAACTGTTAAGATTCCCCTCAGCCCAGCAGTGCATTTCTGAGAACAATCTCAACCATTTAGGAAGTGCCTACTATGTGCTTGACACTGTGCTAGCTTGGATGGGTTCAGAGACAAAAAAAGAAACTCCTGCCTTCAAAGCATTTACAGACTTTTGGGAGAGATGTACATAAATATCTACACAAGAAACAACCTAAGGGGCTCTTCTTCTCATGCCCCTAACTCTTCCACTCTCCACCCCCCAAGCTCTTCCATCACCCCGTTCCCCCACCACCCCACTCCCAGCCAATCTTCAGCCCACCAATGGCCAGCTCCCCTTCCAAATCCTTCAGGGAAATTTCTTTTCATGTCTTTAGCCTTCATCTTAATACACTGACACATCACCTCTCTGCTAACTGCCCCCTTCTGTTACTTCACCAATTGGGCTGAGTGAAGTCACTCGGCATGTCACCAACCCCCTCCCCACACTAGCAATGGCGGTGGGGAATCTGTGGCCTTCTAGGTCCTCAAGTGCAGCCCTTTGACTGAATCCAAACTTCCCAGACCGAATCCCCTTCATAAAAGGATTTGTTCTGTGAAACTTGGACTTGGTCAAAAGGACGCACCTGAGGATGTAGGAGGCCACATGTGGCCGTGAGGCTGCAAATTCCCCACCCTTCTAGACAAGAGATGATGAGGTTCTGAAACAGGGCAGGACTGTGAGCAGAGAGAACAGGATGGATGGAAGAGATGTGGAGGGAAAACAGTATGGTCCAGCAAGTGACCAGGCACGTGGAGAAAAGCAGAGTGAGGAGTTAAAGAAGCTGAGTTTGTCAATCTGAGTGACTGGAAAGATGGCGGTGCTCTCAACAGAAACAGGAAAATTAAGAAGAGGGGAATTCTGGGGGTAAAGGAGCTCTGTTTTGGACATGTTGGATTTGAAGTGTCTCTGGGACATCCACCAGACAGCTGGAGTGGAAGAAATGAAGCTTGTGAGCTCCTGGGACAGGATTGGAGATTTGGGCACCATCACCATGGTTCTTAAAGCAACGGGTACTGATGGAGAGAGAGTGGCCCAGAAAGGCATATGAGGAAGCAAAGATCAGTGCATTCAGTCCAACAAACATCATTAAGCAGGTCAGAGCCACCGAGCTAGGACACGGGAGGCCTGACAATGAAAATGGCAACTCCTGAACTCACAGAACTTCCTTAATAATGAGGGTGAAGAGGCCAAGAAATACCCAAGATAATTTTTAAACAAGAGAGAGCGAGAAAAGCACAAAGTAGGGAGATTCAGGTCAAATGCTAGAAAAAATACAAAGGGGGAAAGTCGCCATCACACATAAGTGGAATAGTCCACGAATTCTAAACCATGGCATGCTTCCTGACTTAGAAACACCCCAGAATAAAATGGATTGTTTCATAAAGTAGTGAGACCCCTGTCACCGGGAAGGTCTAAACCCAGACTGGATGACTTTTTCTTGAGTGTCTATACTGCAGGTAGGGTTGGATAAGATCCAAATGGCTGCAGAGACATCTTCCAATTCACCAATTTTATGGGTGACTTTCTGGAGATCCCAGGAGTTGTCCTTTGTCTCTTCATGCCAAAACATTGATGACATCCTAGAAAAATTCTCCAACCTTTCTAAGTAGAAGTGCAAGAAAATCAGGATCTCCGTGTAGGGGGAGAAAACAGACTCCCTTCCCCCTCTATGTAAGATATTTTTTAAAGCACTATTTACCATCTAAAATCACTTTGTTCACTTGGGAACATAAACATGTGTTATGTATAACCCAAAGGGCTCATAAAATTACCATGTGTGCTAAGTCAAAAAATAGCCTATTCAGACAACTACAAATGCGCTCATCGAATTTACTTATGAATGTTTTTAATTTCTGTTACAATGAGTTTGGAATCTAGTCTCTCTTACTTTTTGCCTATTCATAAACGGGTGAAAATCTTAAAAAAGAGAAACCATCAAAGTGACTAAGAAACAAAAGAGAATTACTATTCGCCCCTCAAACGCCTTCTGCAGTAACCTCCAGGGTTCGTAGCCTGGGTCCATGAAGAGATTTCAATGGGAGACTATGAATTTGGATAGAGGGGAGAAAATTATATCTTTATTTCAATATAATTGGTTTTCTTTGTTATCCTACATGTTTTATTTTGTGCATTTCAAAACTTGATTCTGAGAAGGGGTCCATAGGCTTCACCGAGGAGCCAGAGTTTAAGATCCCAGCTTAGGATCTATACTTCTCAACTAAGCAACCAACACTTCCTAAGTGCCTCAGTCAGTCGACAAGCTTTTATTAAGCACCTACTGTGTGCCAGGCACTGCACCTGGCCCCAGGGATACAAATACAAAGAATGAAATCATCTCTTCTCTCAAGAAGCTCATATTTTATCTAAACCATAGGATTTTAAAAACTCAGGAGTCGAAGCAAACCTCAGTACTTAATCACGAGGTACTAGGTCATGGCGCCGGGATTCTGGGTGGCCCATGAGAAGACCTGAGTTCTGTCATGTGCTCCCTGAGCAAGCACAGACAGCTTGTTTTCAGGTATTTTTGGTGAGAAACTAGAATCTTTGCCATAGAAACACTAGAAATGAGAAACCTAGAAAGCTAAATACATGTGAGCCACTTAAAAAGGCTAAATGATGTGTCTGCAACCTAAGGTGGGAGAAGAGACAAGTGTCCCTTGACTGTCTCCAGTGGTCAAAGGAGCTGTAAAAAAAAAAAAAAAAGACAAATTCAGGGCCTATAGTAAAGAAAAGTGATAGATCAAAGGAGTGTACTAGGGAAGTAATGAGGAAGAAGAGGGAGGAATGTACAAAGTATACTGCACAACCACATTCCTGGCGTGGGCTGGGGAAACAGGCATCCTATGAACCTCACTCTTATTTGAAAAGGGCAAAGGAAGGGTGGACACAAGCACACACAAAGAATTATTGTAGAAATAAAATTAAATCAACAGAGAAATGGGTGAGGAGAAAGAGGAATTTCAGGAGGAGAATAGAATAGGAAGAGATGGCCAAAAGCAACTTCAATTACAGAGAGATGATTGTAAAGGGGATGGGGAGGGAGGGAAAGATAGAAAGGGAGGAAAGAAAGAAGAAGAAAGTAAAGAAGGGAAGAAAAGGAAAGAAGGAAGGAAGGGAGACTCCTGAGTCTGGTCTGGATGAAGAGAGAAGCAGAGGAGTAATATTAGATCATACCAATTATGAATTACTAGTGTTTTATAACATTCCTTTTCCCCTATAAGTCTTTTTCTTTGTAAAGGAGGTAGAGAAGGGGATGAGTGGAGAGACAGTATAGAGGTGTCGTATGCAAAGAGAAAGGATGCAGCACAACAGGATATGATGGAGGGAAATAACACCTAACCAACCTAACTGTGAATGTGAAAGAAATTAACTAACCCATAAAATGGAGGAAAGTTGCAAAATAGATCAGAAAGCAGGGCCCAACAATTTGGTGTTCATGAGAAATATATATGGAAAATAAAAATTCACAGAATTAAAATAAGGAGCTAGAGTAGAATCTGTTATGCCTCAGCTAAATTTAAAAAGACACAAACCAAAAGTGACCATCAAGATCTCAGATTTAGGATTGGAAGGAGCCTTATAAACTATGGAAGCCAAACCCTTTACTTTAACAGTTAAAAAACTAAAGGAGTGAGAAGTTAAACATCTTGCCCAGAGTCACACAGTAAGTTTCTAAAGCAGGATTTGAACCCCGGTCTTTGACTCCATGTCCAGCACCACGTCTACTACACCATGATACCTCTCTTGGTACTTAATAAATGGTTGGTGAATTTATGGTAGAGGTCCCCTTTCTGACTCTCATATACAATATTCAATTCAATTAAACAAATATTTATTGAGTGCCTACTATGTGTCGGGTACTATACTCACCTAATCTTTTTGAGGATCTTCAGTGACAGGAAACCCATTACTTCACAATTCAATTTAATTCAATAAACAGTTATTAAGTGCCTACTATGTGCAAGGGAATTTCCTTGCCTGGAGTAGGTCTAACCCCTCTTCTCTCCTAATCTTCTCTCCCAATAGGGCAGGCTTGGTTACACATCATGATCGGGCTCCAGACCGCTCACCATGCTGGGGGCCCTGCTCTTAATGTGTATGTTCCAGATGGTCAGTGTCTCTCTTAAAACCCAGTATCCAGAAGTGAATGCAATGCCCTATATCTGCCCAGAGAATCACAGGACTCTTACCCTCCTTTCTCTAGATGTCCCTTCCTGAAAATGTCCATGTTTCCAGCCCAGGTATCCAGCGCATGAGTTCTATGATGCTCCTCTCAGCTTCATCATCAATGTGTCCGGGGCTGGAGACTTCATGGACCATCATAGAAGCCCAGGTCTCGAGCTGGACGGGTCATTGGAGGCCATCAACCCAACCCCCTCATTTTAAAGGAGGAAACTACAGTCCAAGCATGAGACGTAACTTAGCCAACGTTACACAGGTACTAAGCATCGAGGTGAAGAGTCACCAGAGTGTGAGTTCCTTGAAGGGAGGGACTATTTTGTGCCTCTTTTGTATCCCCAGAGCTTAGCACAGTGCCTGGCACACTCTAGGTGCTAAAAAAATGTTTACTGACTGACTGAGAAGCCCAGGAAAAGGACTTGTCCACACTGGGATCCACAAACAGGTTTCTCTGACTTTAAGTCAAACTCACTACCCACCAGGGTGCATGGCCTCTCTTGTTCTAACTGTACCAATAGTAGTATCATGACCTGGGCAACTGGGCTCATTGACTGGGCAGCCAAACAGGGACTTTGAGTTCATTTCTATTCCTGGTCGGTTCCTTCATATTCTTGGCTGACTGGTGAATTGGGACACATTCTCCTCACCAAGTAAACGGCCAGACCTTGGTTCCTTGACTACAAGGCCAACCATATAGCACACACCTCCCCTCCAAAATGGAAAATAAAATGCCTTCTTGTTTTTCTCCCCATGGAGCTTAGCTAGCTATTAACAAGGCACTTAACGCAGTCTGAGTCTCCCACCAGCTTGTCTTTCCTCTGTTCTAACAGACCCACTCCTCCAGATCCTATCCCAGCAGATCTCTGCCAGGCTTTGTTAGAAACCAGAAATACTAGACGGCAGGCTCCACAGGCACCACCTATATAAGGCTGAAGAACGCAAGCGTGTTCCCACTCAGTGATTAATTTTCCCCCAGAGCCTATAAACAGGCCATAACTATGGCGCAGGCAGCCTCCCTGGCTGCGATGAGGTCACAGGGCAAAGTAGGCCCTTGTTTTCCTTTTTGCATCAGAGCTAAAAATAAATAAATGTGTGTGTGTGTGTGTGTGTCACACACACACACACACACACACACACACACGCATGTAGTAATATTTCTATTTCACAACTAGGACTCCGCAGACAAATAGCTCACATCTTTGATTCCATGACACCTGCCAGAAGAGACCTTTTTCACCAACTGACAACAGGATTTTTTTAGAGAGCAGAACAGCCACGTTGTCACCAAACACAGATGAGTTTCCTCCTTGGCTATTACTGAGCACAGAAGGATTTCCAACATGTCAGCCAGGGGAGGCCAAAGGGCTGGCTCAAAGACACCAATGGGAGGCTTCCCTGCAGCATTCTGAGTCTCAGATAAAATCCCACCTTCTACATGAAGCTTCTCCTGTTCCCCTCAGTCTCAGAGGTCACCCCCAAGTAAACCTGTCTCTATCCAGTGTGAACTTAGGTGGTTGCTCCCATTAGACTGGGAGCTCCCCCAGGGAAGGGACTGTCTTTTGCTCTTCTTTCTTTCCCATTATGCTAAGCGGGGCTTAGCACAGTGCCTGGAATCCAGTAGGTGCTTAATAAAGGCTTGCTGACTTTAATGTCCATGACCCCCATTCTATTGAATCCTCCCCATCAGGACGAAGGCTGGGCATCGATCACATCCTAAGTAAGAGGAAAGAAAACCGAGGCCCAGAGTGGGTAAGTGGATTGCCTGAGGGCCCACTTCTCGGCCAGAAACAAAGACTCTCAGACCTGCGCTGGGGGGTGTCTGAAAGCGGCTCCAGATCTCGGAGTCTGAGATCCTCTGACCAGAGAGAGACTCGTTTAACTAGAACTAAAGGGAGCCTCGGAGACCAAAGGAACCCTTATTACAGATTAGGAAACTGAGGCCCAGGCAGGGGAAGAAACTTTGCCCAAGGTGATACATAATGACCTAATAATAATAATAATAAATGACAACAGTGAGTATTACATAGCACTTTAAGGTTTCCAAAGCACTTGACAAATATCTCATTTGATCCCCACGACACCCTGGGAAGTAATGCTTAATCATTTCACAAGAGAAACCGAGGCAGAGAAAAGTCATAAGTGGGATCTGCCGGCATTCGCACTCAGGGGTTAGGACTCCCATCCAACCCTCTTTCCACAAATCCAAGTGGAGGGGCCAAGCTCAGGTCTGCGGGTGGTCCTAGACACAAGCAGAAGCTCCGGGGGTTTCTGGAGCAGAACAGCGGCACGCTGACCCGACATTAGGAAGATGATCACATCATACAGGGCCGGTCTCAGGCGCAGAGCTGGAAAGGACCTGGGAGACTATTTAGTCTCATCTTCTCCTTTTACAGATGAAGAAATCGAGGCTCAAGGTCAAGTGACTCGTCCAGAGCCATATTTGAACCTCGGCCCTCTGATTTTCGGGATTATTTTGGCAATGAGAGAAGCAGGTGGGAGACCTAACCCCCTCCTTTCACAGATGAAGAAATGGCAGTGATCTGCGCCAAGTCACAAAGCCGGTTAGTCGCACTGTCAGGATTAGAACCCAGGTCTCTGGACACCAACCACCATACCACCTCCCTGTTCTGTTTAAATGTGATTCATGCTATACTCAAGCCTGAGAGATTAAACAATGACAGAAAAGAAGTGTAGTTTATCCAGGGATGGGGAATCACCCTTCAGAGGGGTATACATCTCTTTCATCACCATTCTAATTTTACATTACTTGTAAACAGGCCCATTTATAAATATTTATGCACAGCTGTGTTAATAAAAGCTTCTACTTTCATTATATATAAAAAAAGAAAAAGTCTGGGCTGGCAAGGGGAGGAGGAGTACAAGCAGAGACCAGTTTGCAGGCTATTACCACAGGACACAGGGTCCTGAGGGTCAGCAATTCAATAGGCAAGGTAAGAAACAGTGGGAATGGATGGTGCAGAGGGGTCAAGCCACGACAGGCAAGCTGGTCCCGAGTGATGGACGACCCTCCGTTGCCAGTAGACTTCTGTACTGTCATTCTGTCCACGTACAATCGAGAGGCACAGGGAGCCTCAATTAACTGTGGGTCTTGTTCAAGTTAGGAACAATTTCAGCTCCAAGTCGCCCTCTGCAGCCCAGGGGAGCTGGAGACGTGGAGGACTTAATTATGAGGACTCTGGAAAACCATTTGCCAGCTGTTCGGCTTGACTGAACCCTCAACTGACCTCCAGGGCCAGATGGGCCACCCCTTCAGAGCAGCAAAGTGGCCACTGGAGTTTCATTTCCAGGTCAGGCCTTGCAATTTTCAAGGCCTCCAGAGTCCTGGGCAGCCTCCTCTGAAAAGAGCTCTCAAAATTGGCCCACCCGGGCACCAAAGAGAAAATAAAACTAATAAATGGTGGATGGAGAAACACATGGAAGAAAACTGTTCTCTGGGCTTTTTGTCCCTGGAGAAAGATGACCAACTTCTGAATGAGTTATGGACTACACGCTGTTGCTTTGCTGACTCCCAAGGCTGCTTCGGAGAATTCCCCACTTCCTTCATGCCTCAGCTCACAGGCAGGCCCCCTCCTCCAGGAAGGCTTCTCTGATGAGTTAGTTATTAGAGCTCTCTCTTCCCTTCCTTCCTTCACATTATCACATATATGCCCATGTGTGCCCTGATAGAATGGAAGCCCCATGAGGGCAGCCCCAAGCCTTTGATTACCCAGCTAAAATTTAGCACAGTGTTCAGTACACAGTAGGCACTTAATAAATCCTTGCTTATTACCCATTTACATTTGTATACAATCAGTAGAACATAAGTCCACAATGCCTGGCACATTTATGATTTAGGATGGACATACACATTCAGTGGGGCATGAAATTACCTAAGCTCTGATGGAGGAGATTGCCCTCATGTTGTCTGCACCATCTATCCATGTCCAGGCCACTTCCAAACCATGCCACCATGTGCCCATGGCCTCCCTCCTATTTCTACACAATGCATTAGAATGTAATCTCCTTGAGGGCAGGGCCTGTCTTGCTTGCTTCTCATTGTGCCTGGCACACACTGAGTGGTTTTCTAAGTAAATGCTTTCTGTTCATTCATGCATTCCTCTTAAGAGAATGCATGAATGAACGGACATTTAGTAAGCACTCACTGTGCACCAAACACTGGAGAAAGACACAGAAAAACCAAGACATTACCTGCTTTGGGGGCACTCACATTTCTGCTTAGGGAAGACAACGTTCAGGGAAGTAGGATGGATGGAAAGTTCCCAAAGTTCTAAGGGTGTGGTGGCAGTCAGATGGCCGGGCCAGTGGTCTGGGGCACATTGTAAGACAGGATGGTCCTCCTCTCACCACAAGGCTAAGAGCTGGTGCCCCCTGGCTCATGGCAGCACCCTGCCACTGGCTGACCCAAATGGGGTCAAAGAGGTTCTCTTGGGGTCTTGCCCAGGGTCCTAACACCACAAATGGAGTAGCTGGAAAGGTGGCCTTGGAGTTGGAAGTCTTGAGTTCAAGATCTCCTGAACACAGGCTGTAAATGCCTCAAAGACATGGGAACAAAAGAGAAATCAGGAAGCTGGAAGGGGTTGAGGTATGTGAGAAGATGCAACCAGGCCTGGTGGGTCATACAGATATGGATATGTCTGGAAAGCAGCCTGTCCTTGGACTGAGAATAAAGAGCTAGGCAAAATCTGGAAATTCCAGACAGAGGTCTGAGAATCATCTGCAGCCAGGGGGGCCACAGTGCACAGAGCGCCAGGAAGACCTAAGTTCAAATCCAATCTGAGACATTTACTGGGGGGGGATCCCCTAGACTGATTAAAAACAGCCCCTCCCCGCAAGGGTTGTTTGGAGGATAATAAACTGAGATATTTGTAAAGAGCTTTACAAACCTTCAAGTGCTCCATAAATGTTAGCTATTTCTCCGCAGTGACAGACACCAAGACCACTCAGGCCAATAATATGGATAAAGAAGAGGGTCTAAGCCAAAACCTTGGAGAACACCCACATTTAAGGGGTGGGAGAATTACAAAAAGGCAGAAAGAGCTGGGAACAGAGAGGAGAGGTCAGAGAAGGAGGAGGATAATGAGGACATGCGCATCCAGGAAGTGGGCCCTCAATGACCTGCTTGGCTTAGAGGGAGAGGAAAACGGGGGTGGAATCAAATAGCAACAGAATCGGCTGGTTTCTCTGTCTTAGGCTTAGTCTGTCTTTCTCAGGCCACTGTGTGCCATGACCCCTCTGGCAGGCTGATAAAACCTCGGATGCCTTTAGCAGAATCATGTTCTCCTTTTAAAATCCTAATGGAAAGAATTGCTCCATTTCAGTGAGAGGTTGGCGAAAATCAAGGTCATTTTTTTTCCCATCCAAGTTCACAGATGCCCCCCTACTGTTGTAACCTACCCACAGACTCATGGGATGTCTGTGGATCCAGGCTAAGAACCCTTGGTGTGAAGCTAGAATTTGGCAACACAAGCAACAGTCTGCCTCCCTGATCACCTTCCTCTGTGCTTATAGATAGGGGCAGGAGCTGGCATGGTATCACTATAAGGAACTCCCAGGTAAGGAAACTCTCTCCACCAATGCCAGCCAGCACCTTCTCTGTAACTTCTATGGGGAACTCCCAGGTAAGGAAACTCTCTCCACCAATGCCAGCCAGTACCTTCTCTGTAACTTAGAGTCTCAGAGAATGCCTAGAGCATAGAGAAGGGTACGGTGACTTGCCCAAGGTCACACAGCCAGCCTGAAGTGGGACTTGGACCTTGGCACTCTGACAGCCTGCCTCTCCATGACATTTCTATCAGGAGGATCACAGATTCAGAGCTCAAAGGAACCTCGGAGGCCATTTAGTACAACCCTCTCATTTTACAGAAGGGGAAACTGAGGCCCAGGGTCACACAAAGCCTCAGCCCTGACTGCGGAGCCAGGTCTCTTTCCACTGCACTGTCCTGTCTCTCCATCCCTCCAATGGACTGATATCCTTTCCCCCATGGTCCCTGTTAAAGGATGGAGATCAGAAAAGTTTCATTTGGAGAAAGCTAATGACCAATGGGTGATCAGTCAAGTGTCCAGCAATGCCCCAGGGCTGGCCACAGGTTAGCCATGGGATCAAAGGAAGTCACCTCATTTCTGTCTCAATTTTCACGTTATCTAAAGTTCAAGAAAAAAAAAGAAAGAAAAGGAAAAAAAAAAAGGCAAGGTGGGGGATGGTGCGGTAGAATAAGGTTTTCCTGCCCCCTCTGGTGGTCACCCTCCTCAAACAGGCTTCTGAGGGGATGGCAATAGAAGGCCCACCCAAGGCATTTAAACTCTAGGGAACACACCAGGAATTTTCACTGATGCTCCCGTCACACACATCTCTGCTCTCCCTGTAAACCCAAACGTCTAAGGCAGCAGCCGTGGTCATCTTGCATAACCCTCTCAGTGTGCGGCCTGGGAGTAAGGTTCCTAATCCTTCCAGGCCTCAGGAGGGGGGCTGGGCTGGAGCTGCCCTGAAGGGCCCTTCTGGCCTTACTGCCACGATCCTGGACAGGACTGACTTCCCTGGTATAACTGGTCCTAGGAAACTCTCTGTGAACCGATTTAAATGGACAGAAATAAAAACCACAGCCATTGTCAGTCACAGACATGTCCATGACATCACAGACTAAGACCTTCCCTGACAGCCACTCCAGGAAGGGGGGGAGCATCTCTCCATTTACACGCCAGGAAACTAAGGCATGGGGAGGGATATGAGTTGCCACTGGAACCCCGAGCAGGGCTTCTGACCCCAAGTACAGGGCTCTTTCCACCATCCTAAGGAAGCTCAGTATCCATGCAGAAAATTTGGGAAGGCAACGAAACTGGGGATGATCCCACACATACCTCCCACAGCTAGAAAATCATCATCACTAGGAAGCATTTATTAAGCACCTACTGTGTGCCAGGCACCATATTAAGGTTCTAGGGATACAGAGAAAGAAAAAAAAAAAGACTTTCTCTGTCTTCAAGGAGCTTATAATCCAATGGGGGAGACAACATACTAAGAATTACATGCATATAAGACAGAGATACAAAAAATAACTATAGCCAATGTCTAATAATCAAACAAGAAGCATTTGTTAAGTACCTACTGCATGCCAGGCACTGGGCATACAAAGTCGAAAATGAAACAGTCCCTGCCCTCAAGGAGTTTACATTTTACAAAGGGAGACAACATGCATACAGCTCAGCACATACAGGGAGGGTGGGGAAGGAGCAGGGGACTAATAACAGGGGAATCTAAAAGGTCTCCTTTCATGAAGAAGGTGGCATTTGAGCTGAACTTAAAGCAAGCTGCAGGTTCCATTGAGGTAGAGGTAAGGAGGGAGGGCATTCCAGGCAGAGGGCACAGCCTGTGCAAAGACACTGAGGTAGGCAATGGGATGCTGTGTACAGGGGCACAAACAGTAGACCAGCTATGAGGAGGAGTGACACGTCCTCATGCAGGAAAGACAGGCTACACAGAGACCATAAAGGGCTTGAAACTGGAACAGCCAATGAGTCGGCCATTTTGGCTGGAGCATGGTACACTGGGTCATCATCCTGGAAAGACAGGCTCCTCTTAGTTAAGCACTTTAAATGTCAAAGAAAGGAGCATCTCCTACGGTTAACAGGGAGCCTCTGAGCTCCCTGGATGGGGCATGGCCTGATCGGACCTGAGTTTTAGAACTACCTGGAGAAGGGAAAGGCCTGGAGGCAGGGAGGCTGACCAAGAGGCTGTAGAAGGCCAGGCAAGAAGCAACCAGGCCTCTGGTGCTTTTCAGAGGCCTAGATGGTAAATGCTGCCAATAACCCAATGATTCCTGTTTTTAATGAAGAATTAGGGTAAGCAGATACTGCTTATTGCAGCACAAATGGCCATGTTTTCGTGAGTCCCAGCCAGCCAAGTCTGCCTTGGGAGCGGACAATAAAGCCTTATTTTATGCCCATTCTCAAGGCTCATGAATGGACTTGCCAGGCCAAATCTAAAGGAGGCTTTCTTTCCCAGCCTGCCCTGGGGGCTGCAGCGCAGCTGCTGACAGAAACACACAGGCCTCCTCTATCTATCACTGAGTTCCCCAGGAAGGAAGCGACTTCCTTTCAATTATCGGGGTCATCGGCCCAAGAGAGCGATGGGGCCCCAGCTTGGGCTCCCAAGTCAGACCTAAGAGTGCGGCTCAGGGCCCTGCACCAGCCTAGGCCTAATACTTGGCACCAGAGAGAATCTCAGAGGGAATTCTTCACCCCTCAGTAGTCATTTATTACACACACTGTGTGGTAGGTACCCCCAAACACAAGGACAGATGGTTTGAAGTCTCTGACCTCGAGGGGCTTATGCTCCATCAGCAGAAAGAATCCTGGGTTTGGAGTCAAAAGGAGCTGCAGGAAAATCCCACCTCTCATCACTTACAAACTGGGTGACCTTGGATGGGTCATTTCTACCTCTTTGGGTCTCAGTTTCCTCATCTGTCAAAAGGGTTTCTAAAGTTTGTTCTGGCTGAAAAATCTATAATCTTCTACAGATAAATAATATCAGACTATAGGGGGAGGATAATGCAGCTAATTCTGAGCAGCATGTGGTAAACAAGTCTGAGTGTACTGAGGAGGGTGATTGAGATGGTGAGGAGATCAGAAACCAGACCCCATGAGGGTCACTGGAAGAATATGAGAATGTCTAGTGTGGAAGAGGCATTAGGGGAATGAGATGGGAGAAGGGGGAGCATCCTGCAGAAAATGGAAAATACCAAATTCTCCAGGTAGGACATTGTCAGTGTTCAAATAAAAATAGATGATAGATAGACAGAGAGACAGAGACACAGGGACAGAGAGAGGAGAAGGAGGAGGAGGAGGAAGAGAGGAGGAAAAGAGAGAGAGAGAGAGAGAGAGAGAGAGAGAGAGAGGAGAAAGAGAGAGATGGATGGATGAATGGAATGAATGAATGAATAATGAAATAAGGGAAGGTTTATGAAACTTGACAGGTCCCAGAAATGACCCTCCCAGACCACTGCCCAAAGGAAAGCCTTTATCCACTTCCAGTCAGCCATAATCCCCAGGATCATTAAGCACTTACTCTGCCAGAAGGGGATAGAAAAAGAAATGCACAACAATCCCTGCCCTCAAATAGCTTACGTTCTAATGGGAGACTCGGACCCATACAAGCATATGTGAATTACAATCACGATAAATACAAGGTAATGGGGTGTGGGGGTGAAGGGAGGGCGCTGGCAGCTGACACGGAGAGGAGGAGGTGGCAAAGGTGTGAGGGATTCTCAGTGGCCGGGGGGAGGAAGGATAGGGCACTGGGCATGGTCCTACAACCCCGAATCACTCTTTTTCCTCCATAAAAAGAGAGGGTTGACCTTGTCGGGGCCCTTGGAGGGAACTGAGCAGGGGGCGGGGGGTGTCATCTTTCACCACACATATCTTCCTACTTCCAACAGCTGGAGGAGGTGGGAGGGGGAAGGGTGAAATGGAACCACCCAAGGATAAGCCTGGAAAATCTATTCCTATGAAGACCAGATAATAACAAGCCTCCACCCCTCCCTCCCTCTAGTGACAACACTGTGCTTCAGTCTTGATTAAGCCCATCAGACTTTCCAAACTGGGTGGAGATTCTGGGGAAGGGCCCTGAGTGACTGGGGAGATGGGAGAGTTGGGGGAAATGAAGGCCAACCAAAACCAAAAGACCAGCTGCGTACAATGGCCCTAGAACCGCCTTGCACACTGCTCCAAGGAAATATCAAATCATTAAACTCTCATTACCCTAGTAAGATGTTTTCTAGGCAAATTGAATACAGACCACTTTTCCCTTAAGACAGCACAAAGACACTTATGAAGGGGAAACGCAAACAGCAGTGGGGAGAGAAGTGTAATTGAGAGGTGTCAGCGGGTAGCTCCTCCCACAGCTCCAGCGTTTTTTAATTTAATAAATTCACACTAGGAGAGTCAGCAGGCTTTCCTGGCAAGAGTCAGGAAGGAGAGACCTAGGCCCAAATCTGATGCTTACTTAGCTGTGTGACCCTGAAGCAGGCCACTTCCTTCTCAGAGCCTGTTTTTCCATCCGTGAAATGGAGAGATTCATACCTATTGTACCTCTCCTCACAACACTGAATAAAGTAAAAGAGCTGGAAGGGTCTTCAAGGGTCACCTGGTCCCAACCTCTCATTCTACAAAGGAGGGAAATTGAGGCCAGGGAAGATTTACCCAGAGTCACACCAGTAGTAAAGCTAAGAGGCAGCATTTGAACCCAGGTCCTCCGACTCCAGGGCCAGAGCTCTTTCTACTGTACCACACTGCAGCCCAGAGGCATAGAGAATGTACAGCATCCTCCTCAAATGCAAGTTCCTTGAGGACCAGGATTGTTTTGCTTTGTCTTGGCATCCCCAGTACCCCAACAGAGTGCCTGGCACCACACAGATGCTTCTTGTTCCTTCGAGTTAGTTTTACCTTATGCCCAAAGTATTATGCCCACCATTTCCTGGGATACTTGGGTCACTCCTGGGGCAAAGGATGAGGAGGCACAAGGTAGGGAAAAACTTTCCAACTCAGACTAATACAATGACCAACCAGGTTGACTAACCAGCACTCCAAAGGCCCTGTGATAAAGTGTGCTGCCCACCTCCTGGCAGGAGGGCAATGGACTCAGAGTACCAAACGAGCAAGGGCATGCCAGAACCAGCTCTTACCAGCTTGAGCTGATTGTTAAATTTCAGTGGAAGCATTGACACCTCGGAAATTGCAAACCCCACAAATCAGAGCTTGATTTATTGTTTTATTGATTATCTAGACTTTGGAAAGTGATAGAGAAAATTAAAGTTAAATAGAATTTTCCCCCCTGGAGAGCCAGTTGTTAGACATTTATCAGCACACTGCTGAAAGTAGACGTGCATTTCTGGACACAGAGAGGGAATTTATTTTGCTTAACAATACATACTTATTATAATTTGTTTGTTTATTTTTTCAATAATGAAAGAGGAGAGGGAGAGAGAAGGATCCAATGGTTGACTCAAATGTCTCCCACCTATACGTCACAAAACACTTTTTTTTTAATTTCATTTTTTCCAATTAGCAAAAATCACCTCCTTTCTCTCCCACTTCCCTTCCCACTGAAAAAAAAAGAAAGAAAAATAAAACCCATTATAAACATATAGAGTCAAGCAAATCCCTGCATTGGCCATGTCCAGAAAAAAATGCTGCCTCCATCGGCACTCTATCAGGCAGTACGTGAAGCACATTTCATCCTAAGTCCCTGGTTATCATTCTGTGGGTCTGAATTCTTAAGTCCTTCAAAGTCACCTGTCTTTACAACATTGCTGTCTTTGTATCCACTGGACCAGAAGAACCTGGCTCTACTCACTTTCCTATGCATCAGTTCATACAAGTCTTCCCAGGTTTCTCCATCCCCTTTAACATTTCTTACAGCATTCCATCATACACACGAACATAACTTGTTCAACCATTTCCTGATTGATGGGCACCCCCTTTGTTTCCAATGCTTTCACACCATAAAAAAGAACTGTTACAAATATTTTCGAACATATGAGTCCCTTTCCTCTTTCTCGGATCTCACTGTGGTCCAGATCTACACAGGTAGGGGGAATAACGGATAGAATGTGGAACTCGGAATCAGGAAGATCTGTGTTCAAATCCTCAAATGCTTACTCGCTGTGTAACCTTGGGCGAGTCACGACTTCTGTGTGCCTCAACTTCGTCATTTGTACAATGCAGGTAATAACAGGGCTGCTGCGATGATACAACGAGTTAATACATAAAACCCTTTGCTGACCTTAAAGTGCTTCTGTGTGAACAGCCATTATTAGTGATACTGCCGAGTCAAAGGGCAGGCACAGTTTAGAAATTTTCTGGACATCGTTCCAAATCTCTGGGCACTTTCTTCAATTTAGTCAGAAGGCACTAGGCAAGGCGAGCCAAATGACACTCGACAACCCATCAGAAATGGGATCGGATCTTAATGGGGTAAATATCTCATCTCCGATGTCCGTCGGTACCATCTCCAAACCATCTCTATGTGTGCGGCTGGACCATCAATTTACAAGAGCCGAGGTCAAAATCAATGCAAGCTGGAAGGAAAAGACCAAGAGGAGATGAAGCCAACCGCAGCGATAACAACACCATCCTGAGCTGTCCATGCGAGAGAATGAAGAAAGGATGAGACCGGTGGATCAGCCTGTCACACTTTCACTCACAGAAGAACTGACCAAGAGAAAAGCAATCACTACAAAGAAACTAAAGAGCCCTCAGGCAGAGAAAGCCCACCGGGACCCAAGAAGCCAAGGGAGGTACTAATTTAGACTATAAATTCATTATGGAGGAAGGAAAAAAAAACAAAAACAAGCTGAAAGCCACATATGCTGACCAAGCTGGTCCCTGAAGAACAGAGAGGACAACAAACCTCTCCTTTCTTTGTCAAGACAGAGGGCTATGGGTATGGAACACAAAATGTACTCTCACACTTGGCCGATGCACTGGTTAATTTTCTTAAGCTCCCTTTTTTTCTTGTTAGAAGGGACAGCTCACTGGGGTAAGGAAAGGAGGAGGGGATGTATTTGGAAAAATGATAGTGTAACAAAACAACGTGGTTTGTTTGGTTTTTTTTAAACATTACAGAGAAAGACGTTGGAAACCCACATTCACACCTCACAAAACAGTGAGGAGTCATGGAAGGGAAAGGATGTTTGTAGGAAGTTCGGTGCAAGACCCCATGGGGCCAGATCTTCCCATAAACAAAACATAACCTATTTTCCTCATCACTGACAGTGGAATGCTCACATTTGGACCCTAGCGCAGCAGTCGCTTCTGAGTTACATGAGGAAACAGAAATGGCCTCAACAAGACAAAGGCAGGAAGGGCAGCTGGGATGGGTCTGGGATGGGCCGAGGACACAGCAAAGTGGCTGGCAAGCTGGAAGGGACAAGTCTGAAAGCACCAGAGGATGGATTTTCAAGAAATCTGATGGAGATGAAAAAACCAGACAACTGGGGGCAGGGGGGTTGTTGGGGTAAAAATCTCAGATAGTTTTATTATCCAAAAATAGCAGTCAAGAGGATATTATTAACTGAGGATGCATAGGCCTGCTTTCTCATCTGCAAAAAATCTTAACGAAAATTATGTAATTAAAAGAGATAATCAAAGAAATTGCATTATGCAAGGGGCAGCTAGGTGGCTCAGCAGATGGAGCGCTGGGCCAGGAGTCAGTTAGACCTGAGTTCAAATCCAGCCTCAGACATTTACCAGCTGTGTGACCCTGGGCAACTCACTTCTCCCTGTTTGCCTCAGTTTCCTCATCTGTACAAGGAGCGGGAGAAGGAAATGGCAAACCACTCCAGTATCCCTGCCAAGAAAAAACAGGGTCACAAAGTTGGATACAACTAAACAACAACATGCATTCAGTGTATCTTTGGTGAAAATGAGAAGGGAGCACATGGGTTTTGTCACATATTTTCCTGCAGAAGCCTATGTTTTCATAGTCTCCCAACCGACTGAAAGGCAAAGGAGATTCAAGGACGATACTGCTGTTTGTCTGTTGATGGCAGGGGAAACCATTCGACCCAAGAGCCAAAAAGAAGCTTAAAGTCTTTCCTCCACAAGGTGCCCAGGCATGTGCTAAGACCATACCAAGGGCCTTCGAGAGGCGCCATGATTTCAATTCTGAAATGACTGTTCCCTTATCTCCCAATTATCTACACTGATCAATCAACAGGCATCGATTAAGCATCTCATATGGGGGTGCCACGACAGAAATTAAAGTCCCTGCCTTCAGGGAGCTTCCATTCTATTGGGGAAAGACCATAACGTCAGACAAAGTCTAACTCCAGGAGATGGGCCCTTGGACCATGACACAACCCCTGTCGGGAGGGTTCTGAGCAGGGGCCAAGCACAAGAAGGCCTCTGCAGAACGGATGAGGTGTCCCAAATCCCGCTCTTTGCAAATCACATTCAGAGATCGGGAAAGGACCTCAGTGGCCACCGAATGCAACGCTTTCTGCCCAAGGAGGTTAAGAGACTTGTCCAAAATCACCCAGGGAGTGGCTTCACCCGAGTGATGGTTTTCAAAGGCATCAGCACTGGAAGCACTGAAAATTCTGAAACTGGGCACCTCTATAAGGACTCACAACTTAAAATTACTAAGGGATCTTTAAAAAAAAAAAGATTCATTAGAAACACAGAACCACAAGGATTGTGGATGTGGAGCGAGGAGGGACCTCAGAAGGCCAACCCTCTTATTTTACAGAGAGGAAAACTGAGGCCCAGGGAGATAAAGTGATTGCTGGAGGTCCCAACACTAACGTCAACGGCACTAGAGTTGAACTCAGAATATCTGACTTCTGAGCACATGTTCTTTCTATTGTCCTGGGTGAATATTTTCTTACTGGGAAAGGGAAAAATTACAAAAATTTTAAAAATGTGAAACATGACCCAAGGAAACTGTGGAGACAATGGAGGAGGAGCCCCAGGGATTGGCTGGGGAGGCCTGGGTCTTATAATCCCCAGGAGGCTCCAGGAGCCCAGGGCCAGAGATAAAGGAGGCAGGGCACAGGCTGCTGCTCCAAGAGATAAGACAGCAACCACAAAAGCTGCAGCAACTTTCCAGTCCTCCCGTGGAGGCATCAAGGTGGCCCAGTGGATAGAGTACTGGGCCTGGAGTCAGGAAAACCTGAGTTCAAATCTAGCTTCAGACACTTATTAGCTGGGCAAGTCACTTCACTGCTGCTTGCCTCAATTTCCCCAACTGTAAAATCAGGATAAATAAGAGCACATACCTCCCAGAGCTGTTGTGAGAACCAAATGAGATATTTGTGAAGCGCTTAGCATAGTGCTTGGCCCACAGCAAGTGCTTAGTAAATGTTTGCTTTCTCCTTCATAATATTAAAAATCCCTTTATTTAAGGCCCACTCAGCATTTCAGCAATGTCCTGCACATCCAAATCTGTGTTTAAGCACGAGCACACACACACATATACACGCACACACACTCACACACACACACACACACATATACACTCGTCTCCCCCATTCTAGACCAGAGCAGCATGGTATGGGACTTTACATCTGCCCTGTCTTATTAAATTAGCCTGTCATGCCAGTGAGCTGAAATCATCTTTGTTCTCCGGATTCTGCCGTCCAGCATTTTCGCAGCCATCCCTCAAAACTCTGTTTCAAGTGCAAAGACGATCAGTGTGTCTTCATCGGGGCCAGTGAATGGGATCTCAGCATTGGACAGAGCCAGGAAACACACCAATCTGATCTCAACTCATGAAGTTCACACTCTTTGGGTCCTTGGATCCCAACACTGACTGGGGAAGGGAAGGAGGGGAAGGGAATAAGACCAGTTCTGAATCTTCCCAACCACAGTCATCCAGCCTCCATCTCTTCATGTGGTCCATAAAGGAGAGATTGAAGAAGAACTGAAGACTCAGAAGGCACTTGGGAGGGGAGCCAGACCAACTAGCTCCCAGACCCAGAATCCCCCGGGACACACCCTGCCTCCGTATGTGGCCATCTGGCCCCTGTTTGAAGCTCACTGGAGTAAAAGGGAAGACTGTTACTTCCACAGGCAGCCAATTGTCCATGTAAACAGCTCTCCTAGCTAGAGTTTTCTGGCTCTCCAGGCCAAGGAGAACAAGACTAAGCCCTCCACCACCTGCCTGTCAAATGCCTTTCTTTTTTTAAACCTTAAGGATGCCTTTTGTTTTTACCCAAGACATTCATCTCTAAATAGAACCCTGCCCTCCCCAACAAGTCTTCTCTTGTACCAACGCTTTAAAAAAAAGAGGGGGGAAAACCACTTCAAAACAAACACAAACTGAAGCTGAATAACTATAATGCCCAAGACTAGCCCCTAAGAATGGACTAGAAAACACGCCTCCCTCCATTCTTGGCAGAGATGGGGGATACAGGTGTGGAACAGCCCAAATATTGCCAGATTCCGTTGGTGAATTGGATAGTTTTGCACCTTGGTGTTTTTTTAATTCTCTTTTTTATTCTATGTTAGGAAGCACGGTCAAAGGGGGTAGGGGCATGGAGAAGACACTTAGAAATGAAGGCAACATAAAAACAAGGCATTAATAAAAATGTAAGTTTGTTTTAAAATTCAGCTAAACCAGCCAACACATTAACCACCCACCTGACAGCAAATGTGACATTCCCAACTCTTGGCCCCCACCTCACTGAGGACCAATGTTCTGGAGGCTGCTTAACAAGCAAACATAAGATAATCAAAACCTAAGAAAAAAACCCTCTCAAAATCTCCAAACTGTTATTCACTTGTAAAAATACAAGCAGAGAAAAAGTGGCTGTTAGTCTGGCAGAGCTTCCCACAGAAGAATCTCGGGTAAGGAAACATTTACATTTACTTGTCTGGGGGGTGGGGGGGTGGAGTAAATAATAATATCTGATTCAACCCACATAGCACTTCAGAGTTCTAAACATCTGCTTTGGCATGGAGTGCATGCAGTGGAATAGAGTGCTGGGCCTGGAGTCAGAAAGACCCAAATTCAGATGTGACTTCAAACACTTATTAACTGTGTCACCCTGGGCAAGTCTGCCTCGGTTTCTTCCATTATCACGTGGGGATCATAATAGAACCAACATCACAAAGTTGTTGTGAAGAAAGATCAAACAAGCTATTATTTGTAAAAAAACCACTTAATATAGTGCCTGGCACACAGTAGGTGCTATTATAAATGATTATTTCCTTCCTCTAATTGAAGCTTTCCAATGTATAACTTAAATTAAAATGGGTTCCAGTCACTATGGGAAAAGTCAAGAATCTGCAAAGAGCCACTTCTGAAAATCTAAGGATTTCAAGGACTTACGAACAGCGCATACAGCTACTAACAATCATGTGGCCGGAGAATGATTTCCAAGGATGAAGTAGGAACCAGGTTAATTGAAAAGTGCCCTAGCCTGGGAATTAAGAGAAATAGGCCCTAGTCCATGCTCTTCAACTAAGTAACTCACTAAGGCAAATCACTCTTTGGTCAAATGGGGATTACAGTCATTTCAGTCCCTGCCTCACAAGGCTGTAGTGAGGGGCACATATGTAATAACATGCCACACTAAAAAGAAACCAACTTAAAAGTCCAATAATACCAGCAAAGGTGGAACTGGGGCTGTTTATGTCTAAAACCCAATGCCAGCATTATAGGCAAAGGGGAAACATTAAAAGCTTCCTCGATAAATACAGGAGTAAAGATAGGATAGTCCCTTTCCCTGGTGTACTTTGACATAATTCTAGAAATGTGAGAAACAGTACTGAGATTACAGGCATAAACATGGGCAAAGAAGAGACAAAAGTATTCCTATTTGCTGATAACATGATATCCACAGAAAACCATATGGAATCAGCAAAGATGCAAACTGAGACAACAGATACTCTCTAAAGTAATAGCATATGCAATAAGCCCATAAAAATAAACAGTACTTCTGTGTAACAATCACAAAACCCAAGAGGAAAGAAGAGAACTAAACTAACTAGACAATGCAGAAAATAAAATCTCTGGGTGTCTTTCTTTGCCCCTTTGCTCATCTCTCTATACAATCATTCCCTCAGCGGAGCCCATGTGGTTCAGCCAGGGGGGACAACGGGACTCCTCCAAGAAACGGGAGAAAGGGCATCTGAGGATGTAACAAAGATACCAGTGTTGTTGTGAGGTCTGAGGCAGGAACAATTAGTTCTAAGGAGGATCATAGCGGCAGAATTAGAATGAAGCAGTTAACGAGTATTTAGTAAATGACTCCTATGTGCCAGGAGAGAAAATAAAAGCAAGATCCCTAAAAGCCATTGACAATAATAATCATCATCATCACACCAAATCCCTATGTGGACAAGGGCTACCACCTCACACAAGATTGGGTTCATTAATGAGGGTTACTCATTTCAGGGAGCCCTTCTGTCAGGGGCTTTGACTGTCTATCTTCTTGAAAGGCATTCTTCAGGGAGGTTTATGTGGATCGGTGGAACAAATTAGGAGAAACGCTGGCTAGAAAGATAATAAGGAGAAGAATAATCAAAGGAAGTTAAACTAAGCCACACCAAGCAAGGCTCGGAATCAAAGTCACTTCCTCTTAACGGCAGAGGAAAAACAGAAGTGATTTCCAAGCCCACCTCCCCTGGGGTTGCTTGGGGAAGGGGGCTGATTTTAAAGGGTCCGTGCCTAGGACCCAGTCTGCAATGAAACAGTTTTGCCTTTTTAAAAACTGTTGATTGAAAGAGCCACAGCCAAACAAACTGGCACCTTTGTTTTTATCCAAAAATGACTCTAAACAATGGGGAAAGGCCAAATAGCACCGAGGCTCCCAGTTAAGAAGAAGTAAAATAAAGTTCCGAGAAACTGAGGGGGTTTATTTTTAGGGAAGGGTATATACAGGATCCTAGATTTAGGGCAGGAAAGTACCTTACGGGCAGGCCATCAAGTCCAAACACCTTAATTTTACAGGCCAAGAAACTAGGAGAAAAAAGAATAACAGAGAAAGGGGGAGAGAGAAAGAGAGAGATAGGAGAGGAAGAGAGAGGGAGAGGGAGGGAGAAAGAGACAGCAAGAGAGAGAAAGCAAATGAGAGAGAGAAAGAGAGATAGGTAAGGAAAAGAGAGAGATAGGAGAGTAAAAGAGAGGGGGAGGGAGGGAGAAAGCGAGAACACAAGAAAGCAAAAGAGAGAGACAGAGAGATAGGAGAGGAAGAGAGACGGGGAGAGAGAGCAAGAGAGAGGGAGAAAGGGAAAAGGAGAGAGAAAGGAGGAGGAGAGGAGAGGGAAAAGAAGGGAGAAGGAGGGAGGGAGAAGAAGAGGGAGAGAAAAGAAGGTGGGGAGAGAGGGGGAGAGGGAGAGGGAGAGAGAGAGAGGTAATTTATCCAAGCAGAGTGCCACTGGACATGGACCATGGGCTAGCTGACATGAGCAGAGTGTCTTGATACATCCCTGGAAGGCTCGGTAGCCATAAGGCATGCTCCCACTGGGCATTATGGGAGGTCACACAAACACTCTGGGTTTGTCCATTCCTCCCATAGACAGTGTACATGCTTGTATGAGGGTGCAGCTCAGGTTGATGGGATATGCTCTATGGCTACTTTTCCTAAGGTATTTTCATTAAATAATTTTGCTTAGGTTGGGGAGGGGGTGCTGTGGGGAGGAGAAACACCCTTGTGGCACTTTAGAAATTCCAGCTGTGATCATTATTCTTTGATAATACATTCCCAACATA
>NC_050577.1:301454538-301456904 GCF_011100635.1 Trichosurus vulpecula | reverse complement strand
TAAGAGGAGGACACAGCTCTGGAAGAAGTCGCAGTACGCAAACTTGCCGTTGTTCTTCAGGTCATATTTGGTGATGAGATGCTGGCACTCGTCCTTGCTGATCTCCAGGTTGTACTTGTCTGCCAGAGCTAGAGCACAAAAGGAGGAACTCAGTACATTGTCTGTCCGCCATCACCCTGGGAACTGGCTCCATAAAGAACCCTTTGAAACAGGGCCCGATGAGAAAGCTCAAGGAAAGATCATGACTGGGGCAAGGTCACACTGCCAGGAAATGTCAGAGGCAGGATTCACGCCCAGCTCTCACCAAATTATCTATAATTGAGCCCAAGGGACTTTCGACCCTGCTCCAGGTGCATTTCCCCACAACGGCAGGGGGAGGGCAGGTATTATAATTCTGTTTTTACAACTCAGGACACCGAGTGTGGCTCAGAGAGGACATGCCCCATCCTGTGTTAGCTTCTGAATCTGAGTGCCTGGCTCTCTCCAGGCACGTGGAGCCCCAACAGCTGTTCCCATAAAAATGTGGCGGGCCGTCGACAGAACAGTACTACCGGGGTGGTCAGCTCCACAGGAGCAACATCCTAGCATCTCCTACCCCCCCTCCCCAAGGGAGCCTTTGCTCGCTCTCGACCATCTAGCTGATGGAGGATAATTAAGATAATCAGTCAGATGATGGCACAGCACATTTGGGACATCATGGTGTTAGAACGAGCTATTAGAAACAGAATAATGTGCCTCAGCTCCCACTTCCCAGTTTCCATCAATAAGCGTTTATTAAGCACTTACTGTGTACCAGGCACTGTGCCAGGTGCTGGGGCCACCAAGACAAGAATGAGACAGTCCTTCCCCTCCGGGAGGGAAGCTGCACTCCCCCGGCCTGTGCTCCTAACTCAGGAAGCGGGGATGCCCGCAGATAGCACCCCCTTAACAGATAAGGAAGCCAGGGGTCCAAAAGAGCTGCGATCGGGCGAGGCCCCGGGGCTGCCCCGAAGCCAGAGTTCATCCCCTGGCCACCCCAGCACGGCTTTCTGGCGTGGCCCTTCACCAGCCTCAGTTTCATTGTTTGTTAAACAAGATTAGACCAAGAGGTGATTATGGTCCCTCCCAGCTCTGGTGGGGGATGAGCACCTTGGAACTCGGCCACGGTGATTTCTCCGTGTTTGTCCACGTCCTTCTCTTTACACTCCTTCAGCATCTCCTTCCAGCAGCCCTGGATCTTCTTTCTCAGCTTTGTTTCAATCACCTCACAGTTCTGCAAGGGGGGGACCCAGGCCCGGGAAGCCATGGAGCCAGCGGTCGGGGGAGCCTGGAGGCAGGAACAATGAGCGGTCAGAGAGGGAAGGAGGGAAGCTCGCCGGCAGAGAGGAAAGAAGGAGCAGGATGCCCTTCTTGGGGCCAGAGAGTTACTGGCCCTAGGCTGCACAGGAGGCTTCCCCGCTGCTTTCTGGACTTTCTGTTGGTTCGGATCTATACTCCCTACACTGATGTGATCACGGCAGAACAGGAAGCCCCCCAGGGAGCTCAGATTAGCGCCTATCTTGGAGAGGTGGAGGGACTGGCTCAGGGTCTCGCAATTAGTGTGTGTCCGGTATCCCGGCCTTCTGATTCCAAAGCATCACCCCTCTTCCCGTACCCCAGTGCCTCTGGAAACAGCAAACATGAAGTAAGCACCAGCTGTGTACAGAGGACTGTACTTCATACCAGAGAACACACAATGATTCAGTACCACACACGCTGGGGCCTCATGGAGCTCGGAGCCTAGGAAGGGAACCAGGCACATACGAAGATCACTGCGACATGTACAGCAGGGGATGAGATCGAAGCACATCCCCTGGAGCTGGTCATGCATGCTCCAAGAGGCTCAAAGGCTTAGCCCTTGGTTAAAAGGCATGTGGGACCAGAGGCTCTTGACTCCCAGTTCTTGGCAGTGGGGAAGCAGGGCAGGACCTGGTGCCATCCTGAGCCTGCCTCATTTCATAGCACCCCATGTACTCTATATGCCTTGTACAAACATGCCTTGAACTCTCCCACCACCACACCTTTGCTTATGCTGTTTACTCTATCCCATGCTCTCTCTCTCCCTCTTGTTACCCCTTAAATTTAACTCATCCAGTTAAAATGCCAGCTCCTCTAGGACCCTCCCCCCAAGACCACAGAATTCTTCTGCCCTTCTCTGCGTTCTCCTTGGCTGTGGACCTCATGCCCCCACCCTGAGACTGCTTTTTTAGCAAACCTTTGTATCCCCATCAGGCCTCAGAAGTTCTCTGCTCACAGTAGGTGCTTAATAAATGTTCACTGGATTGGACTGAATAATGGAATCGACTGTTTCCCGCAGTAAGAAGCCATACACTTAAGGTGGTCAGCAT